>NW_026589137.1:9542254-9596498 GCF_907164565.1 Psammomys obesus | reverse complement strand
GTTGATTTTGTATCCTGCCACTTTGCTGAAGGTGTTTATCAACTGGAAGAGTTCTCTGGTTGAATTCTTGGGGTCGCTCATATATACTATCATATCATCTGCGAATAGTGACACTTTGACCTCTTCCTTTCCGATTTGTATCCCCTTGATCTCCTTTAGTTGTCTTATTGCTCTGGCTAGGACTTCAAGTACTATGTTGTAGAGGTAGGGAGAGAGTGGGCAGCCTTGTCTTGTCCCTGATTTCAGTGGGATTGATTTAAGTTTCTCTCCATTGAGTTTGATGTTGGCTATAGGCTTGCTGTATATTGCCTTTACTATGTTTAGATATGTGCCTTTTATTCTTGATCTCTCCAAGACTTTAAACATGAATGGGTGTTGGACTTTGTCAAATGCTTTTTCAGCATCTAAGGAGATGATCATGTGGTTTTTCTCCTTCATTTTGTTTATGTGGTGGATTACATTGATGGATTTCTGTATGTTGAACCACCTTTGCATGCCTGGGATGAAGCCTACTTGGTCATGGTGGATGATATCTTTGATGTGTTCTTGGATTCGGTTTGCAAGTATTTTATTCAGTATTTTTGCATCAATGTTCATAAGAGAGATAGGTCTGAAGTTCTCTTTTTTTCTTGCGTCTTTGTGTGGTTTAGGTATCAGGGTGACTGTTGCTTCATAGAATGAGTTTGGTAATGTACCTTCTGTTTTTATTTTGTGGAATAGTTTGAGGAGAATTGGTGTGAGCATTTCTTTGAAGGTCTGGTAGAATTCCGCGCTGAAACCATCTGGCCCAGGGCTTTTTTTGGAGGGGAGACTGTGAATGACTGCTTCAATTTTCTTGGGCGATATAGGGCTGTTCAGTCTTTCTACCTGATCTTGACTTAATGTTGGAAGATGGAATCTATGAAGAAAATTGTCCATTTCATTTAGGTTTTCAAATTTTGTGGCATATAGGCTTTTGTAATATGACCTAATGATTGTTTGGATTTCCTCAGTGTCTGTAGTTATGTCACCCTTTTCATCTCTGATTTTGTTGATTTGGATAGATTCTCTCTGCTTTTAGTTAGTTTGGTTAAGGGTTTGTCTATCTTGTTGATTTTCTCAAAGAACCAGCTTTTTGTTTCATTGATTCTTTGAATAGTTTTATTTGTTTCTAATTGATTGATTTCAGCCCTGAGTTTGATTATTTCCAGCCTTCTGCTCCTCTTGGGTGTATCTGCTTCTTTTTTTTCTAGGGTTTTCAGTTGGGCCATTAAGTTGTTTGTATGTGATGTTACGAATTTCTTCTTGCAGGCACTTAGTGCTATGAATTTTCCTCTGAGCACTGCTTTCAATGTGTCCCATAAATTTGGGTATGTTGTGCCTTCATTTTCATTGAATTCTAGGAAGTCTTTAATTTCTTACTTTATTTCTTCCTTAACCCAGCTGTCGTTGAGTAACAAGTTGTTCAGTTTCTATGTGCTTGTAGGCTGTTTGTTATTTCTGTTGTTGTTGAGGTCCAGCTTATGTCCATGGTGGTCAGATAGAATACAAGGGATTATTTCAAATTTTTTGTATCTGTTTAGGCTTGCTTTATGACCAACTATATGGTCTATTTTGGAGAAGGTTCCATGCGGTGCTGAAAAGAAGGTATACTCTTTTGAGTTTGGATGAAAAGATCTGTAAACGTCTATTAGGTCCATTTGATATAGGGATCTGGGTTGTTTCTAAGTTCTGGCTATTACAAATAAAGTTGCTATGAACATGGTTGAGCAAATGTCCTTGTTGTGTACTAGAGCCTTGAACTCATTGCTACAGGAGACAACTTCCTGAACAGAACACCAAGCGCACAGTCTCTCAGATCAAAAATCAATAAATAGGACCTCATGAAACTGAAAAGCTTCTGTAAACCAAAGGACAGTGTCGTCAGAACAAAACGACAGCCTACGGACTGAGAAAGGATCTTTACCAACCCTATATCTGACAGTGGACTAATATCCAAAATATATAAAGAACTCAAGAAGTTAATCAGCAACAAATCAAGTAATCCAATTAAGAAATGGGGTGCAAAGCTAAACAGAAAATTTTCCGAGGAGGAATATCGAATAGCAGAGAAACACTTAAAGAAATGCCCAAAGTCTTTAGTCATCAGGCAAATGCAAATCAAAACAACACTGAGATTTCACCTTATACCCATCAGAATGGCTAAGATCAAAAACTCAAGTGACAATACATACTGGAGAGGATGTGGAGAAAGGGGAGCCATTGCTGGTGCAAATGTAAACTTGTACGACCACTTTGGAAATCAACCTTACACTTTCTCAGATAATTAGGAATAGTGCTTCCTCAAGATCCAGCTATACCACTACTGGATATATATCTAAAACTTAGATTTTCCATAACCTTCTTTGAGTAATAATTTTTAGGAAGCTCAGTTATTACTTCATGGTTCTTGCTGTTTTCATTCCTTGGGTCATTTCTCAAGTCAAGGTAAGTAGACTACAATGAGCCCAAAGAGCAAACTTGCTGTCATAAGCACTCTAGTCTTGTCCCACTAACAACTTCTGTATCCTCTCTGAGATGCTTCATCCACTTGAAAATGATCTACATCTCTAGACTGTGATAATGGAATGAACTCTTAACTGATTAAAAAAAAACTTGATTCTGATTTCTTCTCTGCTGTTAACTATAGCATTTGTAGCATGTGTGTTTCCTAATCTAAGCTTTTATCCTAGTTAGGTTTCTAGTGATGTGGTAAAAACCATAACCACAAGTAGTATGGAGAAAAAAAATGATTTATTTGGCTTTATATATCTCAAGTCACACTGCACTGAGGAATGTTAAGGCAGGAGCTCAAGGCAGGAACCTCGACTCAAGAAGTGGAGAAGAAGCTATGGAGGAACACTATATACTTGGCTTGCTGTTATTGGTTTTTCCAGCCTTCTTTTTTATTTTTATCATCCATGATAATCTGCCTAGTAGTGGTATCACCTGCAATGACCTAGGTCCTTTAACATCAAAAGTTACTTTAAGGCACTATCCCACAGAATTGCCTATTGGCCAGTCTAATGGAGGCATTTTCTAAATTAAGACTTCCAGTTTCCAGATATATCTAGGCTTCTGTCAAATTGACAAAACCCAACCAGCACAGCCTCACTACCTTTTCGATAGAAATTAAACTATCTACCCCCTCTTGACCACATAGCCTTTTAGAGAGGCTCATGTGAGTTCAGATCACATCCTGAAACCTGCACAGATGTTATGTTAATGAAGGTACTTGTGACTTATATGGGTCAAGGGTTCTGCTGCTTATTTCAGTTGTTACACACTGCAGGGACACAACCAAATCTCTAAGCCTTGGTCGATTCACCATTTAATAGCCACTGTGATGCCTACAGGGAATCATAAGTAGTTGGCCAGTTTTTTTCTGAACCACCTGTTGTTCTTTACTATGGGCAGCTGATACCATGCTGGGAATTGAATGATGCCTGGCATGAGAGTGCAGTGGAAGCAGTGTGGTGTGCCAGCAGGCAGAGGCTGTGGTCATGGCTGTGAGACATTATTTTCTGGGTGATTTTATGTTTTCATAGAGAGAGAAAAGGAACAGAAAGAAAGTACTTTAAAAATAGAATTTAAAATGCTGTGAAAGTACAAGGTGTTACATTTTTTTCCCTCGTAATTACTATCCCTTGTCTATGTTAGAGACCATGCTACATTTTTTTCCATGTAGCATCTCATTTCATCTTTGCCTTAACCCATGAGAAAATAATTAAATTGGTGATAAAATTAAGTTTTGAAGATAAAGTTTAAATAGCTTTCTCAAGGCCACACAATTAGAAGTTGGCAGAGCTTTTAATCCAATTCTAAATCATTTTGAGTTGTGATAACACTGGCACATTGTTTAGAGGTCAGGAAAGTCAATAATTTCTTCAAAGCAAAAAAACAAACAAAGAAAAAGAGAAAAAAAAAGACAAAAACAAAAACAGTCATAGGAGCACAGGTTGCCCAGTGATCTATAAGCCGCAGACCACAGAACTTGCCTCTCAGTATGTGGCAACACCCCATAATCCATCAGTCTCTCAGGAACATCTTCTTTAGCACATGCATAGTGCCAGGGGTTTGTTAAATAAGGGAGCATTGAACACAGAGGCCCATCCATTTGAAACTTTAAGTTATATGTGAGGATGAGCTGCCCAAGGCCTAGAAGTAACTGTCTATTAAGTAGTTACTCAGTCCTATGACATGATAATCATGTAGAGGGAAAGACCTCCCTGAACGAATGAGCAATTATGTGAGGAGGAAGAGGGGCAGTCTCTAGAGGAGACCTAGGGAACAAGGAAGAGCAGAGATACAGAGGGATGAAAGAGAACAAAATATGAGAAGACGTATAGATGCATATATATATTATATATATTATATAACCATATATATATAACCATATGTATACATTATATATATATATATAGTTATAGTTATATATAATATAACTATAATAAAATCTACTACTTTGAGTTGAAGAAAAGGTTTAGTGAGTTCCACTGCCCAGTCCAGAACCCTTGTAAACCTGGACATGGTAACTCATATCTATCTCCGACTTTCTTCTATGGGATGGGAGCCAGGAGTCAGAAGAATCACTAGAAGCTCTCTTTCTGTTCAACTACTCTGGTGTAATCTGTGACAAACAATAAAGGATTCTGTCTTAAATAAGGTGGAAATACCTTCCTTTGTGGCCTGGTAAGGCTTCCCTCCCCCCAGTGGGAGTTGATCAAAGAGCTACTGAGTTCAAGTCAGAGACAATCCCTGTTCCCCTTACTAGGGAACCCATTTGGACACTGAGCTGCCATGAGCTACATCTGAGCAGGAGTTTTAGGTTATATCCATGAATGGTCCTTGGTTAGAGTATCAGTGTCAGAAAAGACCCCTGTGGCCAGATATTATGGTTCTGTTGCTTTCCTTGTGGAGCTCCTGTTCCCTCCAGGTTTTTCTGTCTCCCCCTTCTTTCATAAGATTCCCTGCCTCTACTCTGCCCAAAGTTAGGTTGAGTCTCAGCGTCCTGCAGAAACTGATGCACCACCCAAGGACCATGCATGGAGGGGACCTAGACCCCCTGCTCAGATGTAAGTCTACATGTGGGTACTCTAGTAAGGGTAGAGGGGCAGTTTCTGACATGAAGTTGGTTACCTGCTCTTTGATCATTTTCCCCTGGCTGGAGAGTTTGTCAGCCCATAGAGGAAGAGGATCCTGGCAGTCTTAAGAGACCTGATAGGCTAGGGTCAGATAGTAGGGGATGAGGACTCCTAATTTCAGTGGACTAGGAAAGGGGATGGGGGAAGAGGGAGGAAGTGTGGGACTGGGAGAAAATGAGAGAGGGGGCTATAATAGGGACAAAAATTGAATAAATTACAAAAAATAAAATACAAATTAGTCACAAAAAATAAAGAAGTCCCTTGCTTTCTTTAAAAATAAAAATAAAAAGTAGAAACATAAGAAAAATAAAAACAAAAAATAAAACAAAAACAAAAAACAAAAAAAAAATAAAAACATAGGAACTACACTCCGTACTCTGACCTTGGCATACACAGTATGTGCCTATCAGCTTTCACAGACATGAACACTACTCATACACAAATACATTCACACATGTCATCTGTACAAAAGGATTTTAAAAGAGAAACCCATTACTTTGTGTGCTGACTTTAAAAAGCAGGGGGAGAGCCAGGTGTGGCGGCACGCCTGTAATCCCAGCACTCTGGGAGGCAGAGGCAGAGGCAGGCAGATCACTGTGAATTTGAGTTCTAGGCCAGCCTGGCCTACAAAGCAAGTCTAGGATAGCCAGGACTACACAGGGAAACCCTGTTTCCAAGAAGGAGGAAGAGAAGCATTCTTGCTGAAATTAAGTACATCACCTATGGGACTCTAGGAAAATAAAAAACTAAGATCAGTAAGTTGCAAGTTGCATGGAAACAGCCAGGTCTCAGCTCATTAAATTCTCCTTTCATATTGCAGTGGTTAAAGTCATGGAATTGGAATCAACACAGCCCAGAAAAAAAATCCTGCCTTTGACATTTACTAACTGCACAATTTAAGTCAAGTATTGCAGCCTCTGTAGCACTCAGCTTCCTCCTCTGTAACATAAAGGCAATAGTAATACTAGCTTCATCCACCTTGGTTGCTATGAAGCTGAAATAGATCATTATTTGCTTTCATGAATATCTGGCATAAATAAAGCACAGTATGACACTTTTCAAAAACAAAATAGGTGAAGAAACAAAATAGTGAGAGCTCGTTAAAGGAAACTGGAAGCTGTGTAATTTTGGGGTAGTAGTGAGGTCCCTTTCCTAGGGCATTGGCAGTAGTCGGTGCTGTTAAATATACTCTAGAATCAACAAAGGAGAAGAGAAGGTAGATGTTGCCATTGCCTCCTGAGCACAAGTAAGTGGTAGGCTGACAAATGTTGGGGAGAACTGAGGTTAAGTCAGAACTTTGGAGTGGGTCTGCAGTGCCACTCTCACTTCAATTTTAGCATCTTTGGCGGCATCTTTACACCCATCCCCCAAACTTAGGGGTGTAAAATCAAACATTCCCCGCTCCAAAAGGAGCTGTTCTTTTGAAAGTCTGCTTTATTCATTAGATACTGGACAAATATGATTGGCACATGACTTTTGGTGAAATTGTTTCATTACCGTGTTAGATGTCACTTACTGATTCATATTCTTCCCATATGTGTGTTGTTATTAAATCAAGGGAATTATGCCATAAAACAGATGCTATCATTTATCTGCTTTATATCTCACCTAGCCTTACCTACATCAGCCATTTAACTTTAGCCTCAGAATCAGCAAACAGGATCCATTCATCCAGTACTCTACCACCTGTCACTCTCAATAAAGACCTGGAAACTCTGCCTCCAAGTGAGGTTGCTCAGCAATGGCCTATGAGAGAAAGTGCTGGAGTTACTTTAATCTCAGCAGATAGGGTTGATGCTTTTATGAGACCATGCAGACAAATGGCTGTGGGAGAACTAGGGCAGAAATGATGTCTGGTGTGGAGAACCAAGCTAGACTACTGTAGCTCATATAGAAGTAGCTTCCTGGATGATTGGAGATGGGATGTAATTCTTCTTAGTTCTAAACAGAGCTAGAATCCAAGCCAGGAAAACAAGAAAAATGTGAGAATATAGGTGGATGAATATCCCCAGAATACTAAGGTACGTGGGGCTCTCTACAGCTTAGAAGGGGTTCTATGGAAAACAATTCCTAGGGTTTTGGTTGAGGCATACCTGTTGACCCTGAGTATCCAGGAGGTTGCTCATATAAGTCAGAGAAAGCTTGGACCCTTAGTTTCCTTGGGGGTACAGCAAAGTACTATCTTCAAGATACCATCCAATCAGTGGTGTGGTGGTAAAAGCTTTCACACTCCACAGACTTGAATTAGGACTAGAGAGAGTGTGGCTGAGCAACTCCAAGTATGGCTTTGGAATTGAAGACCTGAGTTCAAGTCTATGTGTTCATGTACTAATGGGTAAATTACTTAACCTTGCCAAACATTAACTTTCATTTTACTGAATTGGAAATGAAAATATGTGTCCATGATTCTATGGGTGTTTGTGAAAATTGTGTAAGATAAAATGCATGTAAAGTACTTAACACTCAGGTAAAAACCAAGTGCTCAGTAAATATTAAGTCTTAATCATCATGACCATGTTCATTAGAGATTAATTACTAGAAAGACACATTTCATTATTTAAAATATCTACATATATTTCCACACTTTTCAATACACATTATATTTCACAATTACACTATTATTAAGGGAAAAGGGAGAAGGAATATGACAGAACATATGACAAATCATAATTCATGCTCCCACCTATTCGTTAGGTATCTGGGCAACCTGCTTAGATTCTTATGGCTCAGAGGAATAATCATGCAGGAGAGTTCAAGAACTCAGTAAGGAAATCCTGGTACCATGCCTTGATGTGTGCTCTGCACAGAGTAAATGACATGTTTTTCTAGTTATTGTCATTATGGGTGTTTTTCTCTCTTCAACTCAGCCCTATTGTGATTCTGCTAGATTTTATTCCTCTAATCTGGCCAGAGAAAAGGGACCACAATGACAATAGCGGTCCCTTGAATTGTCAGAGGTTTAGAGGCTTATAAAATTGACACTATCTTGCTATAGGTGGTACTGGATGGGGGAAGGAGGCTAACCTATTAACTAAAGTCACTGTTGCTTTAAAAGTCAAAAATGTTTTTCACTCATCCCCTCAGCTGAGTGGGCTCTTCAGCAGCTCTTGTGCTATGGGATAACCTCTGTCTTTCAGCCTCCACCTTAGCAGTCAGTTCTACATGTATACTTCTGGCTGACGAATTCACCACTTTCTTCAAATATTTGCTAAAAACTTCCTGAAGCAGGAAGCCTCAGGGCTGCAGAGCACTCTGAGAGAGATGAAGCAGTGGTTTCCATGACAACATTTTGGCACTTATTAGTGTTTGCGTAGGTACTGAGGAAAGATCTAAGGTCCAGATAGGCTCTTGCTATCAAGGGCTGAGAAGAAAAGAGGACTGAGGGAACAAGATTGCTCTCACTTTGCCCTTTTGTATATTAGCCCCAAGAGGCACTCTTAAGAGAACATTTGGGGCACAATTTTGTCATTTGTCTCTATACACATACTTTTAGTGTCCCTTGAGGAGCTCAGAATCACTATCCTTACTCAATGCCCACTGTCTTATTAACCAGGTTTAGCTTCCTCAAATACCCTTTCATCATAGAACATATTCCTTTGCCCAAAACCTTTGCTGCTTTTTCTACTACCAATATAAACCTTCTGACATTGGAAGCCTTTCACATTTTCTTTTCATGAAGCTCTGGTCACTTCTCCCACTAGGTACTGTCTACTTCAGTAAGGCTTCTCTGTTTCATATCATCTTACATGTTATGTTTCTACTTCCATAGCATTCTTCCTTGGAGTCCTGATACCCTAACTCATGCTTTGAGGACCTAGTGTTCTTTTAAGACCCATACCAAATGTCAGTTTCCTCGAGAAACTTTATTTGACCACCACAACTCAAAGCAAACCTCTTTTATGAATTAAAGTTGAAACACTGCTTAGACTGGCCATGCAGATGGCACCTCAATGCATAATGCATTCTCCGTTGTATACTGGCCCTTTTTATGGCTCTATACAACTAGAGAGTAAGGCTCTACCCCCAAAATATGACTTTATTTTTTTTCTGTTTACATTTCATTCAATAGAGGCCCCGCTCTTACTAATTAGATGATATATGCAAAGGGCTTACCCTAATGCCTGGTATATAGGAACTAGGGAATAGATGTGTTATGTTATTACAATCATCCTCAATCAGTCCTTGATTCATTCTCTGGTACATCTGTCACCACTTCTATTCCTGAGCCTCACATAATGTCCCTAGATCTTCATTTATTCTTAAGCTTGGAATCTACATGAGCCATTAGCTTGTCAAAGCTTATTGAGTGGCCATTGACCTTATTTTCACCTTTGGCTTATGTCTGTGTATGCCTCCAGCTATCAGGATGAAACACATCATTTCCATCAGCGAATAACACCAAGGGAAGACTCTCAAGGTAGTGAGGGCAGAGTGCTAAACCAAGCACAGGGAGTTTGTGGATGTGGGATCCTGGCCTAGATATTGTATAACCAGGAAAGCAGCTCTTCTGGCTATGCCCATTCTCTTGTGCTGTTTTCTAACCCTGGAAGAAGGCACAGAGAAAGTCCAAGTGTGGCAATGATACATTAAATAATTTACTACTAATTTTCCAAAAGGAAAGTCACTGGATGGTAAGGTACAATATCAACAAAACCTGACAAGGCTGTTGTGGTTGCTCTTGTCCTTGCCCAGGCTCTGATCAAACCCCTGAGTGCTCCTATGCTTCTCATCATCTTCCTTCCCAGGTCTTAGCAAATTGGACCATGAAGAAAATATTTCACTTGTTTTATTTCCTTATAGTTCTCTTTCTGTTGTTTTTTAATCAATCATGATTACTTCTAAGGCTACTCCAGCCCACCCTCCATTCACAAGGAAATAGGAATGGAAATCAGTTTGTTTTCAAGAATTATTATCTATTATTATATATCTCAAAGCAACTGGAAAGTAGAATTTGAAACACAAAAATAACCATTGCCCTTCTTTATTACATACACATTTTATACATGTACGTAATAATCACACTATACCCCATTACTATGTAGTTATTATATATCAATTAAATTTTTAAAAAGCACAAAGCAGAGTGTGATATAGTTTTAAAATCCCACGTTATCCTGCCCATAGATAATATCAGACTTTAGAGTATTAAAACTGCACTTTCTGAACATAGCAAAAATAATTTTATGATCTGTCTCTGATAACTCCAATACTGGAAGTTTCTATGGGTCAGTTTCTGTTATTTGCTTTTTAAAATTGTTTTATTTATAATTTTTTATTTATTAAAATATATTCACTTTGTACCCCAGCTGTAGCCGCTCCCTCATCCCCTCCCAAACTCATCCTTGCTCCTTCTTCTCCTCCCATCCCCCCCAGTCCACTGATAGGAGAGGTCCTCATCTCCTTCCATCAGACCCTAGCCTATCAGGTCTCATCAAGACTGACTGCATTGTCTTGCTCTGTGGCTTAGCACAGCTGCCCCCCCACCCCCTGCACCTCAGGAGGAAGTGATCAAAGAGCTAGCCATTGAGTTCATGTCAGACACAGTCCCTGTTCCACTTACTAGAAACCTACTTGGACACTGAGCTGCCATGGGCTACATCTATTCAGGGGTTCTAGGTTATCTCCATGAATAGTCCTTGGTTGGAGTATCAGTCTCAAAAAAGTCCCTTGGGCACAGATTTTTCGAATCTCTTGCTCTCCTTGTGGAGCTCCTGTTCCCTCCAGGTCTTTTTTATCTCCCCCTTCTTTTATAAGATTCCCTGCACTCTGCCAAAATTTGGCTTTGAGTCTCAACATCTGCTTTGATACCCTTTTGGGTAGAGTCTTTCAGAGGCCCTCTGTGGCACGCTCCTGTCCTGTTCTCTGTTTTTTCCATCTTCCTAACTCTATACCATTTGCCTTTCTGAATGAGAATTGAACATATTACACAGGGTCCTCCTTCTTGCTTAGCTTCTTTAGGTGTACAGATTTTAGTATATTTTATCCTATATTGTATGTCTAATAACAACTTATAAGTGAGTATATACCATGTGTGCCTTTCTGTTTTGGGGATACCTCACTCAGGATGATCTTTTCTAAATCCCACCATTTACCCACAAATTTCATGATTTTCTTGTTGGTGATCGCTAAGTAGTATTCCACTGTGTAAATGTACAATTTTTCTATCCATTCCTCAATTGAAGGACATCTGAGCTGTTTCCAGAATCTGGCTATTAGAAATAAAGCTTCTATGAATACAGTTGAATAAATGTCCTTGTACCTTTGAGCATATTTTGGATATATGGCTGGAAGTGGTACAGCTCCATCTTGAGGTATCAGTATTCCTAATTTTCTGAGAAAGCACTTGAGTAATTTCCAAAGTGCTTGTACAAGGTTACATCCCATGAGCAATGGAGGAGGACTGCCCTTTCTTCACATCTTCTCCAGCATGTGTGGTCAGTTGAGTTTTTGATCTTAGCCATTCTGATGGGTGTAAGGTGAAATCTTAGGTTCACTTTGATTTGTATTTCTCTGATGACTAAGGACCTTGAACATTTCTTTAAGTGTTTCTCTGCCATTTGATATTCCTCTATTAAGAATTCTCTGTTTAACTCTGTACCCCATTTTTCACTTGGATTACCTCATCGGTTGCTGTTTAACCTCTTGAGTTCTTTATATATTCTGGATATCAGCCCTCTGTCAGATGTTGGGTTGGTGAATTTCCTTTCCCAGTCTGTAGGCTGTCATTTTGTTCTGATGACAGTGTTCTTGAAGCTTTCAGTTTCATGAGGCCCCATTTTTATGATTGTTGCTCTTAGAGCCTGTGCTGTTGATGTTTCTGTTCAGGAAGTTGTCTCCTGTGCCAATGAGTTCTAGGCTCTTCCTCACTTCTTCTTTTAACGTGTTTAATTGTGCTTTTTAAAAAAGATAGCTGATAATATTTATTTCTACTTACATGTAGTTGTCTTTGCTGGCCACCGTATTTGAAAATTACTTGTATGAGTAAGTTGGATTTTACTGTAGTTCCTTTTCTTCGGAGAGATAGGAGGGGTAGCAGAGACAGAGAAAGAAAACATGTGCTAGCTTTTACCACTTTGCTGTGGCATTCCTGTTATATAACCATCTTATGATGTATTTTCTTGAATTGTTTAAACCCAGGGTACAGTTCTAAGAGGTTGATATGTGGTTCACTCTTATCCTCCAAATACAAGTGGAGACTTAGCTCATTGCAGGGAGTGTTTTCTACCAGATTTCTCACTTTTGATTCTTTCTAGGTGTTTATTTCTGTAATCTTGACCTATAAGACTTTTAACATGAAGATTCAAATAGATTAGCACTGAAAAACATTCTTAGCAAAAAGCAACTATCTTTGTCCTCATTCAGTTCTCTATGTTTCTATTGTCACTTCATTCTTGACTTTTACTGCGTGCTATATTTCCAGTTCTATATTGACTTTAGGTTTTTATTCATGCTTTCATAATTTTAGGTGATTTCAATTATTATTACAAACTCAAAATATATCAAATTAATTTTGCCATTGTGCTTTGAAGTAGGAAGTTGGAATGGAAAGGTAAAACCTCCTAACTCATGAGAAAACTGCTTGACTTCACTTGCTCAAAACCATACAGTGAATTAATGTCAGAGCTTTAAAGATATCTCAGGCTTATACAGTGTATCACTATCATATTTCCAAACATTAGTGAGCAACAGAGTGATATGATGATCCACTGGGCTGCCATGTATGTCTGTCACCATTCTTAGTCTGTTGTCTCAAAGAGCAGGACCTGCTTTATTTGTTGCTCTTTTGCCACCTTTTTTTTTTTTTTTGGTGCAGAAAAAAGTTAGAAAAAGAATAGGAAGATTTTTCAAAGCTGTGATGTTAAAATCATAGCATTTTTCCTTTCATTTCTGCCCATATGCTCTGGCCAGTACCTGGATATAGTCTTGGAAACGTGTTCCTTTTGGCTACTGCAGTGGCTTGACCTCACTGCCTTTGAACAGTCTCCTCTGTTATCAAGCCCTGTCTCCCACTTTATAGGAAATATCCCTCAGGAGCAAAACACCAGAGTCCTGGAGTGCTTTTCCACATGAGTGTTAGTCTTCCCATCTGTGCTGTCATCTGTGACTACCGGAAGTTGATCTTTCAATGTGTATAAGCAAGTTAGTAGAACAAAAATATAAATAAAAAAAATAAAACAAACCAGAACAAAAAATAAAACTTTGTTTTATAGTTTGTAGTTACCTAAGCTGCATCATTCATTGAGATTGTTAATTTTAAACTTTTATGAAGGGGCTGGTTTAGGAGACATGGAAAGATAGGCAATAGAATATTCTGGCTATATAGTATGGTATGAACACTTGCAGTGGCCTACACAGTCTCTAGCTGTGTAGCTGATAGCCTAGCTACAGACAGCCCAGGCTTGTCTTATCTCCCCTCACCTCCTAATAAACACAGCTTATGTATTAAAGCTTAGATGTTCTTACATTCTTACCAAAGAGCCTTAACAGGTGCTACAGGTATGAACAAGGACATTTCTCAGGAAAGAGGCCAATAAGGGAAAAAGGTGGAAAATTTATGTAAAATTGCCTTGATCATCAGTGCTAAAGTAGTAGGCACTGAGGTAGTTTGATACCAGTGAAAGTCAAAAACGCACTACCACTTTCCACTGTTGTGAGCAGGCATTTCTTGGTTATTAGGCTTTTGTGATTTCTTATAATTTTTCAACCCTTGTATTTTCTACTATTTTAAGCACAGTGTTTCTGTCCATATAGAATATGGATAATTTAGCATACTTTTTCAATTGAGTTTCTTTTCACTTGAGTTTATTTTTCATTCCAGAAAGGCACTAAGTTTGCTTTCTCCTTATATTCAAAGGATTGTCCTCACTGTCTGAGGTTTGTTTTTCCAAGTTGATGAAAGGGAAGCTAATAGGAAAGTCTAGAAAGGAAGATAATTGGAAAATTGGTGTCACTAAACAGAAGTTGGAACTAGTCTGTTAAGTAAGAGCCTTATGTTTTGCCAGAAGTTCATGCTTATGCACAAACCGTGTCCTAGAGGTACTGAGTTTTAGTGAGCAATACTTTCTTTCTTCTAAGAACTTCTTCTATCAGCATATTAGGCAAGTATGTTCATGGCTGCTCATGGACCAAAGGTGGGCTGGACAGTAGGTAACTCCATTGCATTGGTATTGCTGCCCTAGAGCTTTAATGGGAATATGCAACAGTAGTCACCTCTATGTGACCCTTTCTCTAAGCTTTTGTCTGTACCACTGTCATACAATGTCTGTACAACACAGCCTTCTCACTTACTGATCTAAGTTTCACTCTGTAACCTCATCTATTATTGTTAACAAGGGAACCCTGGCTGACCTGATCAACTTGGGGGACAGAGGGAAGCCTTGATGAATGGACTACAGAGAGCATCATAGGAGTCAAGGCAAGATGGGGTTGTTTGCTGATTGTTTACTATTGGCTGGACACCGTAGGACACTTTTCAGGCCTGCAGTCATGCGCTGTTAGTCAAAGAAAGGTAGTCACTTTTGAAAGGTAGGGGGCTGGCTTGTTTTCCCTATAAGTGGAAGATGATTAAAGAGAGGGATTACTTCATGAGCAAGAAGTCTGTGTCAAATAAGTATATGACTTTAAGCAAGCTACTTCTCTTGAGATTTCTCCTCTGTAAAATGGCCACATATTCTTTGCTCAGTTAGCAACATACTCGTCATGCAAGTGATAGAGATTAATGTGCTTAAAAAGCTTCTAAAATATCGTGCAATATCATGCAAGGCAATTAGAACATTGTTTAAGAACCAGTGTGCAGACAGGCTTCGGAGTCTTCTAGCTCAGCTTGACAACTTACTGCTAGTATATGACCCTGGAAAAATCATTTATCCTCTTTGTATATACATTCCACATTTGTGCCATGAGGATACTGAGAGTCATGGTTCTTGAGGTTTTTCTAAAAAAAAAAAAGGAGTAGATCATATGTAGAAATGTTAGAAAAGTATGGGCACACAATAGTGCATTAGATACTGAGTATTTTAGCACTCCCTTTTCTCAGACACTTCTCCTACATTAATAATCTTCATTGCAGCAGAACTTCCTTAAAACTACAAAAGTCTATGTACTTGGTATATAGATATTTTACCCTAAGGCAGAACATATAATTTGATCCAAGAACATGCATGTCACATAAAAGAGTGTTGGAAGCTCAGTACTCCTTTCCCTCTAGTAGATAAGAGAGGCAGGCCTTGTTAAAACTGATAAGCTCTTATGTTCAGTAACTTTTTATAAGCATGAGTCCTACATTAAATTAGATATACTAATGTATAGAAGAAGGGACAGAGTTATTTTACTTCTTTATTTTAATTCATTAATTAACTTTACATTGCCATCTTAGCCCTTCCCTCCTCTCCTCCTGGTTCCATCCTTCCTCCTCTCCCTGTCCCCTCCCCTTCTCTTCACAAAAGGGGAGCCTCCCCCTACCAATGCACCTCAACATATGAAGTCACATCATGACTGAACGCATCCTCTTCCCCTGTGGCCTGGAGAGGCAGCCCTGCCACAGTGAAGTGATTGACTGAACTTTATGTCATGTATAAGTTATAAAGAAGATTAATAATCTCTGATCTTAAAGACTTGACCATTCAGTGGGAAATGTAAGGCACACAGTCAAACTTACATAAGACAGCATAGAATAATAGGCTGGGTGGATTGAAAATATTATATTGTATTAAGTAAAGAAACACAGACTCGGAAAACAAATGCTAAGTGTTCACTCTATATGCAGATCCTAACATTTAATGTTTTCAGATATATACATGCGAGTGTGAGTGTGGGTATAGGACATGCAACTAGAAAAGAGGTAAAGGTATTAACGAAGGGGATTGGGACAACAAAATGCATGTGACACAAAGCAGAAAAAGAAGCTACCAAGAGTGGAAGGGTACAAAATGCTTATTAAATCTAATGCTTTGTGAACTAATTTTAAAATGATTAACAACAGAGTCTCCATGTATTCTTTATAACCTGAAATGCCTAGATAGATGCCACTGCTGGCAGATTTTGTACAAGCTATGCAAATTGCAAAGTGCTGAAGTCAATACAAAATGGAGGAGTCATTACTTGCTGGGTGCATCTTAGATGGCACCTAAGCATGCAAACTGAGAGAAAACAGTACCAGTTAAGCTCTGAGCTGAGGACACACACATAGTAAAATTGTTGAGTGCTAGGTATACACACAATGAAAGCCATCAGCATAACAGAGCTAGAAAGACTGGTTAGAAGTAGGTTAAAATTGTGAGCTACAAAGTTGAGCTTATTTACTAGGCAATGTGAGAGCCATTAGGAATTTTGGAGCAGGCAAATTGCTTTAACAAACTCCCCTTTTTTAAGACATTCTGACGACAGCAAGGAATAAGAAACACCATCTTCTCTGGCCACCCAAAGGATGCCGTTCTTATGAATAAATAGTTTTATCTCCTGAGATAGGCAGTGGGTGCTTGTTCGTTTCAAGAAATACATGCAAATGGAAACCTTTCCTTGCCAGATCCTCTTAGGAAAAACAGATTATAGTCAGTTGTTGTAGAAGGTTTTCTCACTAAGACTATTACAGCAACTATTCTAGTCAAGATCTTTAGTGACTTCCATGGACTTATACAACATTTTTTTTTCTCCCTTCTTTTCTTTAAGTTCTCTTCTCATTTTTTTTCCTGAGCTCTGTGCACCTGGTCTTTCAGTTTAGCTGAGGCTTCTATAGCTGATCTCTATATGTTGGAACATCCATGTCCTCTACTTTTCTTTATCATTACTGCCTCTTAGTGGTTTGAACCACTTCCATGCTTTGAAAATTGATTAAAAGACCAAAACTGGAAGTGGCCAATAGTGTAGGCAAGAGTCATTTAAGTGGTTTGCCCACTCCTGTTTTTGTCCTTTTATATTATTAATTACTATCACCACTATCATTAACTGTAAGGCCTGCAATGAATTCATTACATTGTCACCAGAATCGAGTTTTAAATCATAAATCATAAATCATAAAACACCACTCATGTACTGCATAGAAAATAACTTTCTGATACACTTAGAATAAAACCTAAACTCCTTTTCATGATTTACAAAAGCCCTACAGGATCCAGCCTTTGTGTCTCTTCAGTCTTGTCATATACCATACCCATCACACACTATAGCCTAATTAATATCTATCTTGGTAATAAGTCAGTTAGGCCTCTTCACCAATTCTAGTCCTATATCTTCCAAGCACAGGCTTTTTGTTATTAGTTCCCAGCGTAACTGCCACTTCTCTTGAAGGCTTTTCTAAAATAATCTCCTGTTCTGGTTGTCATTTTCATTCTAAAATATTCATATATTTTATTCATAGTACTGATATCCATTAAATACTCTTGCTCTTGAACCATTTGCTCTCTATTTCCTGGCACACATAAAAATAGAAAGTAAGCTTCATTAGAGTAAGATTGGCAACTGTGTTGTCCAAGCCTACAACAGTGCCCTGTATGAGGTAGGTTCTGTATGTGGCATGTAGTAAATATGCATTAAATGAATGTTGAGAAAATTAATTGGTAACAGAGTGATTTACTGCAGAAATACAGACAACAGGCACTCAAGCATTTAATTCATCTGATAGCAGTCAGAAGCAAAATGAAAGAGGAAAAAAATCAATATTAGATTAATCATACCAAGACTTCAACTAAAGGTACTTAATCCTGCAAACAACGGAAGACTCTTCTCAGGTCACCATTTCTATTACAAAGTATCGGGACTGGCAACACAAATCAATAATGTGCTGAGTAATTATCTTTTCATTCATCAAAATGCAACAAACTAAAGAAACAGTAGTTGAGTACTAAAGTTGCTAACTAGAGCACCTTGGAGAGAAAGGAAGAGACAAATGGTTCCATACATTCTTGCCATTAAAATAAAGAAGTTTCTGAGATGAATCATTAGTGGGTGGGGAGATTGGCAGGTTTGGTATAAAACATGTCTGGTTTTATTCATTCCCTGCAATGTAGGGAAGACAGTTTTTGTTTGGTTCTAGAGGTCTTCAGGAAGGACAGAGGCTAGAGATTATGGATATCATCAGCATTAATACAGAGTTCAACGTAAAAGGAATAGGATTCTCTGAAGAGTACTAATCACGTGAAGAGAAAGGTAATCTTTATTTGAAAAAGTTTACTTATTATATCTTCTAGCTCCCAGATAACACTAGAAAAAAGGGATTACGATAATCTCTCATTTCCTCCACCTCTCTCTCCTGTGCACAACCATGCAGACTGCCCTGAGCAGTGGGCTCTGAGGAAGTATTTTGGTCCTCCTTGTCATTGGCTTCTGAAAATATGCCTTTCACTACTCACAGGGACAAATGTCAAGTTAGGCAATGGGAATTCCTCTCAGTAGCTCTGCATTCCCCGAGGGAATGAGGGAAGCCTAGCTATAAAGTCCTCCTGGCCACTTCGCTTTCCCAAACCAAATGCACATTCTGAAACTGTAAACTCACCCGAATGAATGTAGTCAGCGGCAACCACATCAACAGTTTCACCCAGACATCTAAAGCTGTTTGTAAAGCTGATTTATTCCTTAATGTTGTCAGTTGACATACTGCCACTTTAATTTTCACTCACTGCCAGCCTGTGGCTCTTCCAGTGAAAAGGCTCATCTGAGTACGTGGCATAGCTGAGCAAGTCCCTCAGATCTCTAGCAGCACCTCCTCTGCTCAGAAGGCACTGTTGTCAGCTACCACATTCTGCTACACCATCCTCTCTCTTTGGCAGAAAGCAAGGCCTCTTCCTCCCTGCTGGCCTTCATCCTGGACTGATAGGAGCCAGGATCCCTTCAAGGACTGATCGTTTAGAGCCTGTTAGCAAATGGGAATCAACCAGTGTCAGGGTTTGTGTGGTGAGTATGCAATAGGGTTCCTAACAAGGACAAGACATTGCTTAGTTTCAGTACAAGGATTCATTTGTCCTGTATGTGTGTCTGTATGTGTGTGTGTGTAGCTACCGTAATGTAAACTGGATGGCTGGGGTAGGATGGAAGGGGTTGCTTCAAAATAGACTGTGAACAAAATGGCAAGTGGTCAACACTTTCAGGTGATACAAGAGATTAACTAGAGTTTCTCATGGGGCTTGGGTTTGACCTAGAGAGAAAGGCATGTTTGGGGAGCTTTTACTACCTGAATAAGAAAACCCAATCTCAAACTGGATTTTGAGAACATTGTGCTTCCACTGGAAGGAGGAAAAGTGGAGCAGTAACATTATTTGAAACATGGTCATCTCTTCATCCTTAGGACCTATAGTAAAGTCCTGAGAATAGTATATGTACAATAAATATGCAGTACATGTGAGAATGGATAAAAAAAGATTCAGTCTCAGCAATCATACTGATAAACTCGGTTTGTCTAGTGGTAGCTTTTTGTAGCATTCTCTGGAAGAATTTAGCTTGTGAAACAGTACAGGCAGAATCTAAAGCCCCAAAGCGACCACTTTCTTTCAGTGTTATTGTGCCCATTTGCTTCCTTTCTTATTTTGTTTTACTTTATCTTGTACATCAAACATTTTGAGTTATTTTCTCTTTTAGCCAATAATGATAATAAAATACTATTCCTACTCTCCCTGTTACTGAATTGCCACAATCTGTGCCTCTAAACAATTTGGATTCCTATTTGCCAATCAGTAGGTTTTATAAGGAGAGAGCAAGAGAGAGCAAGAGAGAGAGAGAGAGAGAGAGAGAGAGAGAGAGAGAAAGCAAATTTCAATGTCTGAAATAAGGTAAAAAACCTACTAGAACAGGGCAATGAAGGATGATGAAATGAAAGGTAATAAGGTAATGATTCACATTTCAATGAAATGATCATGTTTACATACTGTGCATGCGTGAGTGAGTGCCTATGTGCCTCTGTGCCTGCGTGGCTTCCTGCCTGTGTTTTTGCATGTATGAGTGCCTGCTGGATCCGTGGGGTTTTGTTTATTTTAGAGACATGGTTTTATGTAACTCAGGCTACCTTAATACTAGCAATGCAGCTGAGTTTGACCTTAACCTCCTGATTTTTCTTCCTATACCCAGTGCCATTATCACCATTAGTCAGAAATATACTCTTACTGGTAACTAAATCCTTAACTGTGACTCTGGCTGAGCTCACCAATTCAAACCAATGGTTGCCTTTCCAAAACCACACAGATGCCGAGTTCACTTACTCTCAGCAACTCCTAGGTTATTATAAAACAAGGAAGTGAGAAAGCTGGGAGATGAACAGGTCCATTGCTAGTGACCGTGTTTCCACTTGCCTTGCAAGGGAACTCAGAAAGAGACTACTCCTGTCTCTGCCTAAACCTGGCTTGTTAAATTAGCCTAATTCACAGCTTGTATTCACACATGGCATCAGCTTCTCTCACAATCTCAGCTTCTCACACAGTCTCCAAAAATCACAGAGGAAAGGAAATGAAAATATAATGAAAATGATGACGAAATACAAAAAAAGGAAAACGTTAGAGGTTATGAAGAAATTATGGGGAATGGAATACAGGTGAATCAGTCACTTAGGACAAACACTGAAATGCCAGGTACTGAGAAAATGCTATTCCATATTAAATAATATAGGATAATACTAATATTCTTTTTAGTTCTTCTACCTCAGGATGTTAATCATAATGACAACTAATATTTACTTTGCCCTTACTGACTGCCTAGATGCTGCCTTAAACATCTTACACCCATTATCTCACAACTATTTAATTCTCAGAATGATTCCCATGGGCTAGGTGCAATTATGGTTTTTACTGCTTCATACATAATGGAACTGAGGTTTAGATTGGTGATTCTGTTTTCCTGGGTCATGCCACTGCTCAGTATCATAGAGATGTGACTTTTTTTTTCTAACCTTATTTAAGTTTATTCACCAATGCACTGTCATAAGTACCCTCCTTCTTTTGGCACTTTTCTGTAAGTCGTAGTTTAACAAAATCTTAAGCCAATCAGACCGTGACATGAAAAGTTTTGGCTTCTACACAGATGGCTCTGGTCAACCCAGAATGACAAAACCCAAACAAATAGACATGAAGGTAGGAAAGAGATTATTGGGAAAAGGTGGTGCACAGAAGAGGGAGGGAGATGAGGGAAAGGTAGAAAAGGGCAATAAAAAGCATGTAAGGGGGTGTGTACTTGTGAAATGGTCAACAAATTGAATGTTAAAATGTTTTTACAAAAGTTTGGCTTCATTCAATTAAGAAGGCATTTAACGATAAAGTCATGAATTATCTACATCAGAAAAGAGCAAACAATAAGTGTATTGTGGTGTGTTGAATGGTATTACTAAATAATAAACTGCATTATATTTTTTAACTTTTATTAATTACACTTTCTTCACTTTGTATCCCCGCATAAACCCCTCCCTCCTCCCCTCCTAATCCCACCTTCCCTCCTCCTTCTTCACGCGTGCCCCTCCCCAAGTCCGCTGATAGGGGAGGTCCTCCTCTCCTTCCTTCTGATCTTAGTCTATCAGATCATATCAGTAGTGGGGGCATTGTCATCTTCTGTGGCTTGGTAAGGCTGCTGCCCCTACAGGGGGAGGTGATCAAAGAGCAAGCCAATCAGTTCATGTCAGAGGCAGTTCCTCTTCCCATTACTATGGAACCTACCTAGACACTGAACTGCCATGGGCTACATCTGTGAAGGGTTCTAGGTTATCTCCATGCCTGGTACGTGGTTGGAGTATGAGTCTCTGGAAAGACCCCTGTGTTCAAATTTTCTGGTTCTGTTGTTTTCCTTGTGGAATTCCTGTCCTCTCCAGCTCTTACTATTTCCCACTTCTTTCATAAGATTCCATGCACTCTGCCCAACAGCTGGCCATAAGTCTCAGCATCTGCTTTGATAGTCTGCAAGGCAGAGCCTTTCAGAGGCCCTCTGTGGCAGGTTCCTAACTTGTTTCCTGTTTTCTTCTTCTTCTGATGTCCATCCTCCTTACTTTTCAGGATGGGAATTGAGCTTTTAGTCAGAGTCCTCCCTCTTGATTAGTTTCTTTAGATGTACAGATTTTAGTAGGTTTATCCTATATTATATGTGTATATGAGTGAGTATATACTGTGTGTATGCTATAAACAGACACAGATGGTTTTTGTGGTGGTGATAAAGGTTTAACACAAGTATCATACACAATTATATTATATACTCATGCATTCTTCTGAGCTATCTGATGTGTTATAATACATAACTTCTTTGTAATTAATGAGATGAGTGTCTGATACCAGGACTAATGTATTTTCTTCTATGAAGAAACTTTGAGATTAAAATATAGGCATGTGTTATCTCCAGGTATACTTGATGGACTGTGTTGTGCTCAAGAGCTGCAGTGAATTAAATTTCTAGCATTAATTCATGAGTGACTGACAGAGCTGGGTCTTCAACAAGTTCTAAAAGCAAAGATTTCCAAAGCTCAGTGGCTACCAGTGTCTGCCAGTGCAAAAGAGAAAACTGAAGGCTATGTAAGTTTGTTATTCCAGGGCAGATTCAGTATTATTGAGATCTCTCTATGTCTTTATCTTTACAGTCACTGGATGGAAAGATATGGATGATGGAAAGGTATAGGCAGTCAGTAGCCAACCCTAGGCAATGCTTCTACATACTCATTCTCTATATGCTATAATGGCAAAATTTCCTCAAAGATCTATTCCATTTACACTTTGTAGGTATCACATAACATCAGAAGGATCTTCCTAATAATGAGCCCTTAGATCAAGCTACATCCAGTGGAGTAGCTCTCAACTCATTTTGGACACATCTAAACCTCACCTATCCAAGAGCCTTTTCCTTTCTCCTTGACACAATCCCTTGGTCTACTATCCATTAAAAAGGGAAAGCACAGACAGAATATATTGAAGGTAAGGTCCACACAAGTGCAGAGTATACCCTAAGGTATCTCTCCTAACACTTGACCATGCTCCAGAAAACAACAGGTTGTCCCTTGCTCCCAAAAGAATCCATAGCCTGGCTATGTGTGGATTAAGAAGTGTTGCCTTTGAGATTGCATCACAACGAGTCTCTTCTACAAAAGAGTAGCTCTTGGAGTTGTGCATCCCTGTCAGGAGGCCCTGACTAGCCTCTATGTCTTGTCTTTCTTCTGTGAAACTACACTATCCAAGATTATAACAATCACTGAACTATTCCCAAGGTGAGGAAGTTGATCCTACCCCATTTTTTTATTTTTTAAATTTTTTATGTATTACAATTTATCCACTTTGTATCCCAGCTATAGCTCCCTCCCTCATCCCCTCCCAATCTCACCCTTCCTCTCTCTCTTCTCCTCCAGTGCCCTTCCTGCAGTCCAATGATAAGGGAGGTCCTTCTCCCCTTACATCTGATCCTAGCCTATCAGGTCTCATCAGGACTGGCTGTATTGTCTTTCTCTGTGGTCTGGTAAGGCTGCAACCCCTCAGGGAGAGGTGATCAAAGAGCCAGCCACTCAGTTCATGTCAGAGATAGTCCCTGTTCCCCTTACTAAGAAACCCACTTGGATACTAAGCTTTCATGGGCTACATCTGTGAAGGGGTTCTAGGTTATGTCCATGCATACTCTTTGTTTGAAGTATCAGTGTCAGAAAAGACCCCTGTGCCCAGATATTTTGCTTCTGTTGCTCTCCTAGTGGAGCTCCTGTCCCCTCCGGGTCTTTCTATCTCTCCATTCTTTCATTAGATTCTCTGCACTCTGCCAAAAGTTTGGCTATGAGCCTCAGCATCTGCTTTAATACACCGCTTGGGTAGTCTTTCAGAGGCCCTCTGTGGTATGCTCCTGTCTTGTTTCCTGTTTTCTCTATCTTTCGATGTCTGTCCCATTTGCCTTTCTGAATGAGGATTGATCATCTTACCCAGGTTCCTCCTTCTTGCTTAGCTCTTCGGGTTGCAGATTTCAGTATGATTATCCTATATTATATTTTTAATTGCAATATGATTGCCTACCATAAGGTCAGTCTGTGGCAGCTTCCACTAGTTTGCATAGGACAAAAAAACCAGTCCACTGTGAGTTGACAAGAGTATCTTTTACCCACACCAGGGCTTATACAATCATTTTGCTCATAGAAAGGAAACCCTGTCCTATACCAAGCATCTTTCACCAAATGCTCGGTGGACCCACATTCATAGAGTCCGTCCTCCTTAATGCTGCATTATCTGGAAGGCCAAATAAACATGTGCTTAGACCATAGCACTTCAAAGGCACCAACCAAACAATTATATAAAGAACTTCAATTTTGTTATTTTTAAAAGTTGAAACAATCATAACAAAAAAATCAGAGCTTTATTGTTTGTGTCTTAAATATCTATTGTATGATTTAGAATTACAAAGAGGACAGTGAAGCTAAAAAAGAAATCTTTGTAGTGATTAGAGCTTCTAAGGTGGTATTTTGGTCCTGCCCTCTTTGTTTCTCCACGTAGTCTAAGACAGCCATCTGCTACTATTCAAAGTGTCCCACACTCTTAGCCAACTTTTTTTTTAATATTCTAATCTTTCAACAAAGAAGAATATTCATATAGTTACTAGTGTGACTATGTCAAATGTTAAAACCCTCAGGACTTCTCTTCCTGTTAATGAAGAGCCAGTGTCATGACCTGATCCCTATACCACCTGTTCTGAGAAGTTTATTATCAACTTGGCATAAACTAGAGTTATGGGAAATGAACCCCAATAGAGAAAATGCCTTATCAGACTGGCCTGTAGGCAATCCTAGAATATTTTCTTGATTCAAGATTGATGTGGGAAGGTCCAGGTCACTGAGGACAGTGATACTACCCCTGGGCAGGTGTTTCTGGATGGTATAAAAGCAAGCCAGTAAACAGCATTTCTCTATGGCCTCTGCTTTAGTTCCTTACTCTAGGTTCCTGCCTTTGCTTTCCCCCTTAAGGGAATATAACCTATACACCAAGGAAACCCTTTCTTCCCTTGGTTGCTTTTGGTCAGAGTGTTTTGTCATAGCAAGAGAATGAAAACTAAAACACTATCCTCTTCCCAATATCTGACACTACTCTGCAACCCTAGAGTCTTCCTCCAACCTCAGATCACTGGACCATTTTATAGTCGTAGAACTGAAGGCATAATTCTTGCTCAAGCATCTTATCCAAATGTTGCACTGATGGGTCCATGCCCAAGCAAAATCACTTACTAAATATTTTAGACACCTTTTTTTTCTGTAAATACTGTACCAAACATTATACAGGTCTCCAGGAACTATTGCCTAAATGTGCATGCCACTAGGTAAATGTCTTTCAAACCAGGAAGGACTTCAGCACATTGTGAAATAATCACTGGTTCATTGCCACACTCTGTACCTATGTACACTTTGTCTTGAGGCAACTTTGTAAAAGAGAGGCATCACAATCAATGTCTAAGCAATACTGATGTTTACTCATCTCTGCATACCACATGGCAGGTTCTAATTGTACCTTCTGTATTAACTGCTTTCTTCACTGCTGTGGCAAAACACGTGACAGAAGCAACTTAAGGGAAGAAAGAGATGTTTTTATTTGCTGCAGTCTGTGAGAGGTCACTATATGTAACAGCTTAGTCAGATATGACTAATGTAGACACTGGTTAGGGATTCCTCATACCACAGGAAGAAAGAGTATGGTCCTGGGCGATTTCATAGGTCTGTCAAATTTTCAGGGAAAAAAAAGGTGCTAAACTTGACTGTTTAGAAACTGGAAAGGTCTCAAAATAGGGGCTGCATCCAAGATTGAGTTGGCTACAGTCTATTGTAGTCAAAGGTATGGTGATGATAGCATGAGATTTTGGTTGCATTATGTCCAAAGTCAAGAAACGGAGTGTGAGTGACGAACACTGATATTCCTCTTGCTTTCCTTCTGATTTCTGTATATTTACCCATGACCACTCCTTTTGGGATGTTGCTACCTCTGAAGTGAGTCTTCCCTCTTCAATTAAACCTACCAAAAGCATCCAGAGATATGCCTCAAGGTGATTCTCAGTCCAGTAAACTGGACACCGAATATTAGCCACTGCACCTTCTCTTCGTTTAGTAAGAGTGTCTAATAACCTTGACATCGTATGATCTGGTCAGTACATATTGTCTTGACATGCATACATAGCTGATAAGGCCATTAAGTTCATAAAGTCAATACCAGTTTTTCTAAGCTGGAAGGAGCTATGACTAGATCTATTTCCACCTGGAATGTAGTGTCAGTCTCTAATGTGCATTCCACTTCAATTCTTGATGGAACATTAAGCAAGACTTAGGAGAAAAATCTCTAATATTACATCTAAAAATTCAAGCAACTAATCAGAATTAGAACTAGAGTAGGATAAATTAGAATTAGCATAAAATCAGTCTCACTTAACAACAACAACAATAACAAATCTCTAGACTTGACAGACCGTGAAAGTACATAATGTAATAAATAGACTGAAGAAGTGCTACACCTGCTCTTCATGTGGCATGAGTTAATCACTGACTAGACCAGAGTTCACGTCAACCATCAAAGCTGAGACTACACAATTACATAAAGCCACTTCTCACAGCCTGAAACAAACATAGCTAACCCAGTGGACTGGAATCAAGACAGTGCAAATTCTAAGTAGAACAAAGAGTCTTGAGGAAGCTTATAAGATGACTTAGGACCCCAGAGGCACCATCTATTTCATGAGACATCCTGGAAAATGATCAGGCATATATTGCACCACTTCTCGCATTCATCACCCACCTTTCCTCCCACCATTACCTTCCATTCCTTAAACCACCCACCACCACCAGGAACTCCTTATGTAGCCACTTTCTTCTTTTTTTCCTCTATTTATCCGGATTCCTGCACACTCCTATTTCCATTCTGCATTGGCTCACTTAGTGTTGTATCCTCACTACAGTGTTTATGGTTTCCTAGTTTCCTTTAGGGCAGAGGAGAATCAGACATCTTCTGATGTAGTGCCTAAGCCCGGCCAGGGCAATAACAAGAGATTTTGTTTGCTATAGGCACGTTTCACTCCTGGACTCAGAGTGGGTTGAGGAACAAAGGCCTCTTTCTCTAGTTAGCAATGTAAGTATCATATTAGGAAAAATGCTAATTTAAATTTTTTTTAATTTTGTTGTCAAGCTTTAATTGAATATTTAAATAAACAAAAGCCCATTGTTGCATATGTTCTTTTTCTATTAAACCCTTTTTTAATGAAATTCTCCTTTCATTATGTGTCATCTATTGGCTTCTGTTTCTGTATATGATCTAATCACACTAAATCCTCCTCCCTCGAGTGTTCAGAGTAATCCATTTAATATGTTTTATACCTTACACTTATAGTGTAATTTTAATAATTCTGTCTTGGTTTCAGGCTGATATGGTATATAGTCTGCAAATTGATTTTTCCATAGACATTGTCTTGAAGTCCTTATCATGTATTTCATGCATTGCTATAGTTAACAGAGCATCCCCATATAAGATCACAATGCCTATGGATCAGTAAAGGGCCCAGACATGAACCATTCTGAAGACAGTTTCAGGGAGCAGTGTCAGCTATATTGCATGTGAGCAACGACTTATAGTGGAAGCCTATCGACTGTGCTTGGTTAGCACATTACCTCAGATTTGATAACAAGGGCTCATACCACCAGGGTCTCTCTAAGGAAGGAGTACATTAAAAGAGATGCAGAGAAGTCTCTGTTTAGTTTTGTACCCCAATTTTAATTGAATGACTTTATTTGTTGCTGGTTAACTTCTTGAGTTATTTGTATATTCTGGATATTAGCCCTCTGTCAGATATAGGGTTGGTGAAGATCCTTTCCCAGTCTGTAGGCTGTCGTTTTGTTCTGATGAGAGTGTCATTTGCTTTATAGAAGTTTTTCACTTTCTTGAGGTCCCACTTACTGATTGTTGCTCTTAGAGCCTGTGCTGTTGGTGTTCTGTTCAGGAAGTTGTCTCCTATGCCAATGAGGTCAAGGCCCTTCCCCACTTTTTCTTCTAACCGGTTAGTGTGTCTAGTTTTATGTTGAGGTCTTTGATCCACTTGGACTTTAGTTTTGTGCAGGGTGATAAATATGGACCTATTTGAATTTTTCTACATGTAGATATCCAGTTAGATCAGCACCATTTGTTGAAGATGCTATCTTTTTTCCATTGTATAGTTTTGGCATCTTGGTCAGAAATCAGGTGTCTATAAGTGTGTGGGTTTATTTTTGGGTCTTCTGTTTAATTCCCTTGATCTGCAAGTAGGTTTTTTTTTAATTTATTTTTAAGTTATGTATCTACTTTACATCTCAATCATAGCCTTCTCCCTCCTCTCCTCTGGTTCCTCCTTCAGACCTTCTTCACCTAATCCCTTCGCCCCCTTCTTGTCTTCAGAAAAGGTGAGCTCCACCTACCCTCCAACCCACCACAGCACATCAAGTTGCATCAGGACTGAGCTCCCTCTCATCCACTAAGACAGGCAAGACAGCCTGGCTAGGGCAAAGCTGGCCACAGATTCCATAGTCTCAACATACTAGGGAAGCCACAGGAAGATAAAAATGTCCGTTAGTTACATGTGAGTAGGGGGCCTAGATCCAGTCCATACATGCTTTTGGGTTGGTGCTTCCTTCTTTGTACGCAGCCATGGGTTTAGTTTAGTTGACTCTGTCTGTCTTCTTGCAGTGTTCTTGTTCCCTCCATGTCCTTCTATCCTTTCATCCCACTGTTCCACAGGACTCCTGGGGTTCCATCTGATAGTTGGCTGTGAGTTTCAACATTGCGTTTTGTGTGTACGGTTTCTGCTTGCATATAAGTCTGAGCATCGCACCAGTCGGTTTCTATGCCAGTACCATGCAGTTTTTATTACTGTTGCTCTATACTACAGCTTGAGATCAGGGATGGAGACACTTCCAGAAGGTCTTTTATTGTAGAGGATTATTTTAGCAATTCTGAGTTTCTTGTTATTCCACATGAAGTTCAGAATTTTTCTTTCAAGGTCTGTGTTGGTAATTTGATGGAAATTGCATTGACTCTGTAGATTGCTTTTGATAATTAAGGAGGACCCTGAGTAACATGCTCAGTCTTCATTCAGCAAAGCAAATGGGATAGACGTGGGAAGAGGGTGAAAGCAAGGAACAAGACAGGAGCCTACCAGAGAGGGACTCTGAAAGACTTTACCCAGCAGGTCATTAAAGCAGATGCTGAGACTAATAGCCAAACTTTTGGCAGAGCAGGGACTCTTATGAAAAAACGGGGAGATAGAAAGACCTGGAGGGGACAGAAGCTCCACAGGGAAAGCAATAGAATAAAAAATATATGGGACTGGGGTCTTTTTTGAGACTGATACTCCAACCCAGGTCCATTAATGGAGATAACCTAGAACCTCTGCACAGATGTAGCCCACGGCATCTCAGTCTCCAAATGGGCTCCCTAGTAGGGGAACAAGGTTTGTATCTGACATGAACTTAGTGGCTGACACTTTGATCACCTACTCTGAGTGGGGAGCAGCCTTACCTGGCCACAGAAGAACATAATGCAGCCAGTTGACCTGATAGGTTAGGGTCAGATAGAAGGGGAGGAAGACTCCCCCTATCAGTGGACGGGGGAGGGATCATGAAGCAAAGAGGGAGGGATGGTGGGATTTGGAGGGGATGTGGGAGGGGGCTACAGCTGGGATACAAAGTGAATAAATTGTAATAAATAAAAAAAATAAAAAATGTTGTTGAGCGTGCAGTGCAGACTATTCCACAAGCCAGCTACCAGGCTACTTCAAGTACTTCAGAATTCAGTGTTCTAGTTTTTTAGCATACTCAGGAGCATGGTGTACAATGCTTTTTATTGAGAAGTGCAGTGTGCCAAGTAGGCTGGTTACCAGTTCATGCCTGCATTTTCTCCTACAATGCTTATGAATTTCTGCCCTGTATAACACATTATGGATAATTTCAATTCATATAATCAGTCCCTTAATTTTAATAAGCATAAAGGTTGTTTTCATTGCTGTGTTCTTACAGTGTTTATGAAAATCTTAGTGTATGTAATTAAGGTTCTCTAAGATATATCCTAAGAATAAGAAATGCTGGATCATAATAAAATCCCTTTCAATTATCTTAATAAATATTATAAATTTGCATTTCTAAGTGGTTTTTTTTAATTTTATTTTTTTCTTATCAGTTACATTTTATTAACTCTGTATCCCAGCCATGTCCCTATCCCTCATTCCCTCCCAGTCCCTCCCTCCCTCCCTCATCTCCACCTTGCCCCTTGCCAAGTCCACTAATAGGGGGGACCTCCTCCCCATTCATCTGATCCTGTTTTATCAGGTATCTTCAGGACTGGCTGCAAAGCCATCCTCCATGGCCTAACAGGACTGCTCCTCCCTTGGGGGGTGGGGAGGCCAAAGAGCCAGTCATTGAGTTCCTGTTAGAAACAGTCCTTGTTCCCCTCACTATGGGAAACCAATTGGTTACTGAGCTACCACAGGCTACATCTGAACAGAGGTTCTAGGTTACATTCATACATGGTCCTTGGTTGAATGTCAGTCTCAGAAAAGACCGTGTGCCCAGATATATTTGGTCCTTGTGGAGCTCCTATCTTTTCCTCATCAGACTAACTCCCCTTCTTTCTTATGATTCCCTGTACTCTGCCAAAGGTTTGGTCATGTGCCAAAAGCAATCTACAGATTCAATGCAATTCCCATCAAAATACCAACTCAATTCTTTACAGACCTTGAAAAAAAGATTCTCAGCTTCATACGGAGAAACAAAAAACCCAGAATCTCCAAAACAATCCTGTACAACAACAGATCATCTGGAGGTATCTCTATCCCCGATCTCCAGTTGTACTACAGAGCAATAGTAATAAAAACTGCATGGTATTGGCATAAAAACAAAAAGGAGGATAAATGGAACCACATAGAAGACCCAGAAATAAACCCACACACCTATGAATACTCAATTTTTGACAAAGAAGCCAAAACCATTCAATGGAAAAAAGACAGCATCTTCAACAAATGGTGCTGGTCCAACTGGATGTCCACATGCAGAAAAATGAAAATAGATCTATATTTATCACCCTGCACAAAACTAAAGTCAAAGTGGATCAAAGACCTCAACATAAAACCAGATACTCTAAATCTGTTAGAAGAAAAAGTTGGGAACAGCCTAGAACTCATTGGCACAGGAGACAACTTCCTGAACAGAACACCAACAGCACAGGCTCTAAGAGCAACAATCAATAAATGGGACCTCATGAAACTGAAAAGCTTCTGTAAAGCAAAGGACACTGTCATCAAAACAAAACGCCTGCCTACAGATTGGGAAAGAATCTTCACTAACCCTTTATCTGACAGGGGACTAATATCGAGTATATACAAAGAACTAAAGAAGCTGAAAAGCAGCAAACCAAGTAATCCACTTAAAAAATGGGGAACAGAGCTAAGTGGTTTTTTAAGTTCAAAGACCATTAAAATATATAAATGTATAGAATTTGCTAATCAGATTTAATATTTAATTTTGAAATTATTCAAGCCCCCAAACTATAATTTGTGAATAGCTAGAGGACAATAAGCCATTTTCTCTAGATCTAAGTTAATGTTTTCCATGCTTGTTTTATCTATCAACTTATCTATCTTTCTATCTATCTCTATGTCTATCTACTATCTAACTAACTAACTAACTAACTAACTAACTAACTAACTAACTAACTAACTGTAACTATAATGACTCAATTTTGTGGTTCTGGGGGTGGAATCCAGTGCCCCTATAATGTTAGACACACATTCTGCTGTATCCTTAGCCTAATGTCATGATTCTTGAACCTTAAATACTTTAGCAAATGCTTCCTAAAACTAATGACAATCTAAAATATAAACAACGTATCTTCATACTATATCTTATCATATGTATAAAATTAGCAGTAGTTACAACCATTTAATATCCACTTCACATTAAACCTTCCTGAGTTGTCACACAATGTCATTTTAATGTTTTATTTTGACAACTGGAATTAAGTCAACTTTAATTGAAATTTTTATAAAGGTGTAATTGAAGTACCAAAATAATTTATAGTTTAAAATTGGACGATATAGTGAAATGGTTCCTTTTGGTTTTGTTTTTGCTTGTTTGAGGCAAATTCTTACAGTACATTTTACCTCATACTAGCCTTAAACTCATGATCCTCCTGCATCAGTCTCCCTGGTAGTAGAATTCCAAGTATATGGTACTACTATACATAACAACATTAAAATATATTCCATCACACTTTCATCATCCCATAGAAGAAATAGTAGATCTATTAGCAGTCACTCCTTAGGCTACCTTATCCTAATCCCACTTGAAAACTGAGGAGAACAATGACCAGATCTATTCCTATGTAGGGTATAGTGTCAGTCATAACAAGTGTTCCATTTCAAATCCTTAGAGAACACTGGGTAAAACTTTAAAACAAAAATCTTTACTACTATGTCCAATAATTGAAGCAATCTTCTAAACTGAGGGAAAGATTCACACGATCACCAAGCTGCACACTTGCTACATATGTGTAGGGGGCCTAGGTCTTTGTTTGTTGGTTCAGTTTCTGTGTGCCCCCATGAGTCCAGGTTATTTACTCTGTACGTGTTCTTGTTGTGGCCTTGACCTCTCTGGCTCCGTCAATCCTTCCTTCCACTCTTCCACAAAATGCCCTGAGCTCAGTCTAATGTTTGGCTGTGGGTTTCTGCATCTGTTTTCATCAGCTGCAGGATGAAGCCTCTCAGTAGACAGTTATGCTAGAGTCCTGTCTACAAGTATAACAGTATCATTAATACTGATACTCTGAGACAGGATTGCCTCTCTCCCTTGTGGTGGGTCTCAAGTTGGGCTAGTCTTGATTGGTCATTCCCTCAATTTCTGCTCCATCTTCATCCCTACACTTCTTGTAGGCAAGAAAACTTTGGGGTTGAAAGTTTTACGGGTGGGTTGGTTTCCCCCTCCGTCCACTGAAAGTCCCGCCTGGCTACAAGAGGTGGCAACTTCAGGCTCCTTAACCCTGCTACTAAGAGTCTCCTGGAAACCTCTCCTGTCCCAGAGATACTCCCCACAATGAGTTTCGTTCTCTCTTCCAGTTCTCTCCCATCCCTGTTCTCCCACACCTGATCCCTACCCCCAACACCCTCCCCATCTCCCCTCTCACCCAGTTCCCTCCTTCCATCTACTTCTGGTGTCTCATTTTGTTTACTCTTCTGAGGGTGATTCAGCATCCTCTCTTGCCACTCCCCCTCCCGGCTTCTTTGGGTATGTGGATTGCGTTATGGTTATCCTATACTTTGTAGCTAATATCTATTTATAAGTGAGTATATACCGTGCATGTCTTTCTGGGTCTGGGTTACCTCACTCAGAATTATCTTTTCTAGTTCCATCCATATGCCTGCAAATTGCACGATGTCTTTGTTTTTAATAGCTGAGTAGTATTTCATTGTGTAAATGTACCAGTTTCTTTATCCATTCTTTGGGTGAGGACATCTGGCTTGTTTCCAGTTTCTGGTTATTACAAATAAAGCTACTATAAATTTAGTTGAGCAAATGTCCTTCTGGCAGGATGGAACATCCTTTGGATATATGCCCAAGGGTGGTATGGCTGGGTCTTGAGGTAGAACTATTCCCAATTTTCTGAGAAACCTCCAGATTGATTTTTACAAGGTTGTATGAGTTTGCCCTCCCACTAACAATGGAAGAGTGTTCCCCTTTCTCCACATCCTGGCCAGCATATGCAGTCCAAGATGTGAGCTTAGCCATTCTGATGGGTGTAAGATGGAATCTCAGAGTTGTTTTTATTTTATTTCCTTGATGACTAAGGACGTTGCGCGTTTCTTTAAGTGTTTCTCTGCCATTCGATATTCCTCTGTTGTAAACTCTGTTTAGCTCTGTACCCCATTTTTAATTGGGTTATTTGGTTTGTTGGCATCTAATGTCTTGATTCTTTATGTATTTTGAATATTAGCTCTCTGTCAGGTGTAGAGTTGGTGAAGATCTTTTCCCATTATGTAAGCTGATGCTTTGCCCTATTGAGAGTGTCCTTTGCCTTACAGAAGCTTTTCAGTTTCATGAAGTCCCATTTGTTGATTGTTGATCTTAGAGCTTGTACTGTTGGTGTTCTGTTCAGGAAGTTGTCTTCTGAGCCAATGAGTTCAAAGCTCTTCCCCATTTTCTCTTCTATGAAATTTAATGTGTCCAGTTCTATCTTGAGGACTTTGACCCACTTGGATTTTAGTTTTGCACAGGATATTAAATATGGATTTGTTTGAATTCTTCTGCATGTAGACATGCAGTTAGACCAACACTATTTGTTGAAGATGCTTTCTTTTTTCTATTGTATGGTTTTAGCTTCTTTGTCAAAAATCAAGTGTCCGTAGGTGTGTAGGTTTATTTATGAGCCTTGATTCCATTTTATTTATCAACCTGTCTGTTTAATTCTTAATTACTGAAAATAATTTTCCATGTGATTATGAACTTTTTCATGTGCATTTTGCATATTTTTATATCATCTCCCTTGAAGATAGGTTATCAAGTATTTTCATAGTTTTAGGTTATGTTATTATTTTAGAGTGAGTTATATGTGTTAATCATGTATTTCTACCCAAATGTCTCTGTAACATACGATTTACAAATAATTTTCTCCTATTCTGTGGGTTATGATGTAATTTTCTTTATAATGCCCTCTGGCACAGAAAAGGTTTTTTTTTTTCTTTTTTTAAGGTTTTATGAAACCACATTTGTTTTCTTTTAGCTGGTTGTAATTTTGTGAGGGACTGCTTTAAATACATAGATTAATTTGGGGTATTGTGTCATCTTAGTATCAAATTTAATTAATGAAGATAGACTGTTTTGTTGGTAATTTTTTAAATTTTATTTATTTATTCATTTATACATTTATTATAATTTATTCATTTTCTATCATCTCCACAGAACACACCGTCCCTCTTCTCCCCCTATGCCCTTTCCCTAGTCCCCTGATAGGGGAAGACATCCTCCCCTTTCCTCTGACCCTAGATTATCAAGTCTCATCAAGCCTGGCTGCATCATCTTTCTCTGTGGCCTGGCAAGGCTGCACCCCCTCCAGGGGAAGGTGATCCAAGGCCAAGCCATTGAGTTCATGTCAGAGACAGATCCTGTCTCTGTTCTTATTATAGAACAAACTTGGAAACTGAGCAGCTTATGGGCTTCCTTTGAACAGGAGGTCTAGATCCTCTCCACACATGATCCTTGGTTGGAGTATCATTCTCTGCAGGACCCCCTGGGCCCAGGTATTTTGGCTCGGTTTTTTTTTTCCTTGTGGAGTTCCTGTCCACTCCAGGTCTTTCTATCCCCCTCTTCTTCCATAAGGATTCCAGCACTCTGCCTAAAGTTTGGCTATGAGTCTCAGTATCTCCTTCGATTCCCTGGTAGGTAGTGTTACAGAGGTTCCCTGTGGAGGGCCCCTGTCCTGTTCCTTGTCTTCTCCTTCTACCGATGTCTATCCTGTTTGCTCTTCGGAATGAGGATTGAGCATCTTCCTTAAGGTGCTCCTTGTTGTTTAGCTTCTTTGAGACTATAGATTTCAGTATATTTATCCTATATTAAATGGTTAATATCCACTTATAAGTGAGTATATACCATATGTGTCTTTCTGCTTCTGGGTTACCCCACTCAAGATGATCTTTTCTAGTTCCCACCATTTGCCTGCAAATTTCACACTTTCCTTGTTTTTAGTTGCTGAGTAATATTCCATTGTGTAAATGTACTACACTTTCAGTATCCATTCCTCCATCGAGGGACATCAGGAAAATGACACCCTACACAATAGCTCCAAATAACATAAAGTCAATTGGTGTGACTCTAACCAAGCAAGTTAAAGACCTATATGAAAAAAAGTTCAAGTCTCTGAAGAAAGAAATTGAAGAAGATATCAGAAGATGGAAAGCTTTCCCATGCTCATAGTTCAGTAGGATTAAATGGCTATGCAACCACAAGCAATCTACAGATTCAATGCAATTCCCATCAAAATACCAACACAATTTTTACAGACATTGAACATACAATTCTCAATTTCGTATGGAAAAATAAAAGAAAAACCAGAATTGCAAAAACAATTCTGTACAATAACAGATTTTCTGGAGGTATCTCCACCCTTGATCTCAAGCTGTAGTATAGAGCAACAGTAATTAAAACTGCATGGTACTGGCATAGAAACAGACTGGTGGATCAATAGAATCAAATTGTAGACCCAGAAATAAACCCACACACCTATGGAAACTTAATATTTAACAAAGAAGCCAAAACTAAACAATGGAAAAAAGACAGCATCTTCAGCAAGTGGTGCTGGTCTAACTGGATGTCTACATGCAGGAAAATGTCAATAGACCCATATTTCTCACCCTGCATTAAGTTAAAGACCAAGTGGATTGAAGACAGACTTTTTCACATTCATTCTTTGAAATTTTCTTTTAACAACATTTTGTGGTTATTTTCTGTATACAAGGGTTCCATTTCTTTTGGCTTAAGTTATTCCATGTATTTTATTATTTTTTCATTCTATTTTAAATAGTAATTCTTTCAAGTTTTATATTAGAGTATTTATTTTTTTTATTAAACAATTAGCTTTGTTATTTATTTATTTATCTATTTATCTATCTATTTATTTATTTATTTTAATTTTATTTTTCTTATTAGTTACATTTTTTTTAACTCTGTGTCTCAGCTGTACCCCGCTCCCTCATTCCCTCCCCAACCTCACACTCCCTCCCTGCCCCTTTCCAAGTCATTTGACCCTGTTTTATCAGGTATCTTCAGGGATGGCTGCAAAGTCATTCTCTGTGGCCTAACAGGACTGCTCCTCCCCTGGGGGGGGGGAGGGCAAAGAGCCTGCCCTTGAGATCCTGTTAGAAATAGTCCTTGTTCCCCTTACTTTGGAAAACTATTTGGTTACTGAGCTACCACGGGCCACATCTGAGCAGAAGTTCTAGGTTATATCCATTTGGTCCTTGGTTGAGTGTCAGTCTCAGAAAAGACCCTGTACCCGGATATATTTGGTCCTTGTAGAGTACCTATCCTTTCCATATCATACTAATTCCCCTTCTTTAATATGATTCCCTGCACTCTGCCAAGAGATTGGTTATGAGTCTTAGTGTCTGCTTTGAAACGCTGCTAGGTAGAGTCTTTCAGATGCTTTTTGCGGTAGACACCTGTCATACTTTCAATGCACATCCCATTTGTATTTCTAAATGAGGATTGATCATCTTTGCCCATGTCTGCTTTCTTGATTATCTTCTTTAGGTGTGTAGATTTAATTATATTTATCATATCTTGTAAGTCTATATAAGCGAGTATATACCATGTTTGTCTTTCTCCTTCTGGGATACTTTGCTCAGAATGATCTTTTCTAGATCCCAATTTGCCTGAAAATTTCATGATTTCCTCCTTTTTGACTGCTGAGTAGTATTCCACTGTGTAAAAATACCATAATTTCTGTATCCATTCCTCTGTTGAGGGACATCTAGGTTGTTTCCAGGTTCTGGCTATTACAAATAAAGTTGCTACAAACATGGTTGAACAAATGTCCTTGTAGTGTACTTGAGCAAATTTTGGGTATATACCTTGGAGTGGTATAGCTGGGTCGTGGGGTAGCACTACTCCTAATTGTCTGAGAAAGCGCCAGATTGACTTCCAAAGTGGTTGTACCAGTTTACATTCCCACCAGCAATGGAGGAGGGTTCCCCTTTCTCCACAACCTCTCCAGCATGTGTTGTCCCTTGAGTTTTTTATCTTGGCCATTCTGATGGGTGTAAGGTGATATCTCAGGGTCATTTTGATTTGAGTTTCTCTAATGGCTAATGAGGTTGAGCATTTCTTTAAGTGTTTTTCTGCCATTCGATGTTCCTCTATCGAGAATTCTCTGTTTAGCTCTGTTCCCCATTTTTTAATTGGATTACTTGGTTTGTTGCTTTTCTGCTTCTTTAGTTCTTTATATATACTGGATATTAGCCCTCTGTCAGATAAAAGGTTGGTGAAAATTCTTCCCCAATTTGTAGGCAGTCGTTTTGTTGACAGTGTCTTTTGCTTTACACAAGTTTTTCAGTTTCATGAGGTCCCATTTATTGATTGTTGCTCTTAGAGCCTGTGCTGTTGGTGTTCTGTTCAGGAAGTTGTCTCCTGTGCCAATGAGTTCTAGGTTGTTCCCCACTTTTTTTTCCAACTGATTTAGAGGATCTGGTTTTATGTTGAGGTCCTTGATCCACTTCAACTTTAGTTTTGTGCAGGGTGATAAATATGGATCTATTTTCATTTTTCTGCATGTAGACATCCAGTTGGTCCAGCACCATTTTCTGAAGATGCTGTCTTTTTTCCATTGAATGGTTTTGGCTTCTTTGTCAAATATCGAGTATTCATAGGTGTGTGGGTTTATTTCTGGGTCTTCTCTGCCATTCCATTGATCCTCCTTTCTATTTCTATGCCAATACCATGCAGTTTTTTATTACTGTTGTGCTGTAGTACAGCTGGAGATCAGGGATGGAGATACCTCCAGATGATCTGTTGTTGTACAGGATTGTTTTGGAGATTCTGGGTTTTTTGTTTCTCCATATGAAGCTGAGATTCTTTTTTTCAAGGTCGGTAAAGAATTGAGTTGGTATTTTGATGGGAATTTCATTGAATCTGTGGATTGCTTTTGATAGGATGGCCATTTTCACAATGTTAATCCTACCAATCCATGAGCACTGGAGATCTTTCTATCTTCTGATATCTTCTTCAATTTCTTTCTTCAGAGACTTGAAGTTTTTCTCAAACAGTTCTTTCACTTGCTTGGTTAGAGTCACACCAAGGTACTTTATGTTATTAGTGGCAATTGTGAAGGGTGTTGTTTCCCTAATTTCTTTCTCTGCCTTTTTGTCTTTGGTATACAGGAGGGCTTCTGATTTTTTTTTGAGTTAATTTTGTATCCTGCCACTTTGCTGAAGGTGTTTATCAGCTGAAGGAGTTCTCTGGTTGAATTTTTGGTGTCGCTCATGTATACTATCATATCATCTGCAAAGAGTGACACTTTGACCTCTTCCTTTCCGATTTGTATCCCCTTGATCTCCTTTAGTTGTCTTATTGCTCTGGCTAGGACTTCAAGTACTATGTTGAAGAGGTATGGAGAGAGTGGGCAGCCTTGTCTTGTCCCTGATTTCAGTGGGATTGATTTAAGTTTCTCTCCATTGAGCTTGATGTTGGCTATAGGCTTGCTGTTTATTGCCTTTACTATCTTTAGTTATGTGCCTTGTGTCCCTGATCTCTCCAAGATTTTAAACATGAATGGGTGTTGGACTTTCTCAAATGTTTTTCAGCATCTAAGGAGATGATCATGTGGTTTTTGTCCTTCAGTTTGTTCATGTGGTGGATTACATTGATGGATTTCCGTATGTTGAACCACACTTGCATGCCTGGGATGCAGCCTACTTGGTCATGGTGGATGATATCTTTGATGTGTTCTTGGATTCGGTTTGCAAGTATTTTATTCAGTATTTTTGCATCAATGTTCATAAGAAAGATAAGTCTGCAGTTCTCTTTTTTGTTGGATCTTTGTGTGGTTTAGGTATCAAGGTGACTGTGGCTTCATAGAATGAGTTTGGTAGTGTTCCTTCTGTTTCTATTTTGTAGAATAGTTTGAGGAGAATTGGTGTTAGCACTTTTTTGAAGGTCTTGTAGAATTTTGCGCTGAAGCCATCTGGCCCAGGGCTTTTTTTGGAGGGGAGACTGTTAATGACTGCTTCAATTTCCTTGGGAGATATAGGGCTATTCATTCTTTCTACCTGATTTTGACTCAATTTTGGTAGATGGAATCTGTGTCTGTAGTTATGTCACCCTTTTCATTTCTGATTTTGCTGATTTGGATAGCTTCTCTCTGCTTTTTAGTTAGTTTGGCTAAGGGTTTGTCTATCTTGTTGATTTTCTCAAAGAACCAGCTTTTTGTTTCATTGATTCTTTGAATAGTTTTATTTGTTTCTAATTGATTAATTTCAGCCCTGAGGTTGATTATTTCCAGCTGTCTGCTCCTCTTGAGTGTATCTGCTTCTTTTTTTTTTTTTCGAGGGTTTTCAGTTGGGCCATTAAGTTGTTTGTATGTGATCTTACAAATTTCTTCTTGCAGGCACTTAGTTCTATAAATTTTCCTCTGAGCACTGCTTTCAATGTGTCCCATAAATTTGGGTAGGTTGTGCCTTCATTTTCATTGAATTCTAGGAAGTCTTTAATTTCTTTCTTTATTTCTTCCTTAACCCAGCTGTCATTGAGTAGTAAGTGGTTCAGTTTCCATGTGCGTGTCGGCATTTTGTTGTTTCTGTTGTTGTTGATGTCCAGGTTTAGTCCATGGTGGTCAGATAGTATACAAGGGATTATTTCAATCTTTTTGTATCTGTTGAGGCTTGCTTTGTGACCCACTATATGGTCTATTTTGGAGAAGGTTCCATGCGGTCCTGAAAAGAAGGTGTACTCTTTTGAGTTTGGTTGAAAAGATCTGTAGACATCTATTAGGTCCATTTGATTTAGGGATTCTGTGAGTGCTTTTATTTCCCTATTTGGTGTCTGTCTAGTTGATCTGTCCCTTGATGAGAGTGGGGTGTTGAAGTCTCCCACTATTAAGGTATTAGGAACAATGTATGATTTACGCTTTAATAATGTTTCATTTACAAATGTAGGTGCTCTTGTATTTGGGACATAGATATTCATGATTGTGATGTCCTCTTGGTTGATTTTTCCTTTGATGAGAATATAGTGGCCCTCCTTATCTTTTTTGATTAACTTTGGATGGAAGTCTATTTTATTAGATATTAGGATGGCTACTCCAGCTTGTTTTCTGGAACCATTTGCTTGAAAGACATTTTTCCAGCCCTTTACTCTGAGGTAGTGTTTATCTTTGTTGCATAGGTGCGTTTCTTGGATGGAACAGAATGTTGGATCCTGTTTCCGCAACCATTCTGTTAGTCTGTGTCTTTTTATTGGTGAGTTGAGTCCACTGATTTTGATAGATAATAGTGACCAATGCAGGTTAGTTCCTTTTGTAATGGACTAGGTGATCTTACCCTGTTTCATTGCTTGTTTTCTTTTCATTTTTGTTAGGATATTATCTCTATGCCCTGTTTTTTTTTTGGTGAAGTTGTTTTTGTTGGATTGGAATTTTACTTCTAGTATCTTCTGTAGAGTTGGTTTGCTGTGTAGATATTGCATAAATTTAGTTTTGTCATGGAATATTTTGTTTTCTCCATCTATGTTGATTGAAAACTTTGCAGGGTATAGTAGTCTGGTTTGACATTTGTGATCGCTTAGAGTCTCCATCATACTTGCCCAGGCCCTTCTGGCTTTCATAGTTTCTGATGAGAATTCCGGTGTGATTCTGATAGGTCTACCTTCATACGTTATTTGGCCTTTTTCCCTTGCTGCTTTTAATGTCTTTTCTTTGTTCTGTAGATTTAGTGTTTTGACTATGATGTGACGTGATGTGTTTCTTTTCTGGTCTGGTCTATTTGGTGTTCTGTAGGCCTCTTGTATATTTATGGACATCTCTTTCCTTAACTTGGAAAAATTTTCTTCTATCATTTTCTTGAAAATATTTTCTGTACCTTGGAACCTGGAGTCTTCTTTTTCATCAATTCCAATTATTCTTAGATTTTGTATTTTCATAGCGTCCTTGATTTCTTGGATATTTTGTGATTGGAACTTTTCTGATTTTATTTTTTCTTTGAGAGAAGTATCAATTTCTGCAAGTGTGTCTTCAGCTCCAGAGTTTCTCTCTTCCATCTCTTGTATTCTCTTGGTGATGCTTACTTTTGTGGTTCCTGATCTTTTCTCCAAGTTCTCCAGCACAAGGGTTTTCTCAGTTTGTGTCTTCTTTATTGATTCTAATTCTGTTTTCATGCCTTGCACCATTTCTTTCATATGTTTGAATTTGGATTCCTGTCTCTCTACGATGGTCTCTATTTCTTTGTTCATTTCCTTTTTATATGCCACTAATTTTATCTCTACTTGTGCCTCTATTTGTTTGGCTATGTTTGCCTGTGTTTCCTTAAGGATTTTGTCTATTTCTTCTTTCTTTACTTCCAATTGACTGGCCAACTCTTTGAAAGATTTGTTCATTTCCTCCTTATGAGCCTCAAATAATTGGGTAAGCATGGCTTTAAAGTCATTTTCCTGTGCTTCTGATGAATTGGAGTATCCATCAATTTTGGGGTTTGCTGGTGAAGTCATGATGTCCTGATTTATGTTGGAAGTGTTCTTTCACCTACCCTTGGCCATTTGCTTATCTGAAACCTTCCCTATTTGTTTTTGGATTCTGCAGATCAGACTGGTACTGTCTCTCTCTGGTGTCTGCAGAGTTCTTCAGGAAGCTGAGAGAGGTCCCTGTACCAGTGGGAGAAATGTATGCAGGCGCAAACGTGGCAAATACAGGCGTGCGTGCTCGAGCGTGTGTGTGTGTGTGTGTGTGTGTGTGTGTGTGTGTAAGTGTACGTGGACGTGTGTCTCGAGGGACAGAGTGATGGATAATGTTGAATCCTTGAGTGTGTGGGAGGGGCTTTGCACTGTATATGTCGCAGGCGCTAGTGATGGTCGCAGTGCAATTTCTGGCATTAACTGCCTTAACTCCTCAATTAGACCCACAGAGCAGGAACTTCAATGTCCCAAGTGCCCCTCTGTTTCCCAAAGTGGGTATGTGGGTAAAAGGGGGTTCGATGCCTGGCTTCTGTTTTGGAAGGACCCAGGTTCTGGGGATCTGCAGATTCTCAAGGGTGCACTCACTTACAGGCAGGTCACTTGGCAGAGATCGGGGTATCCGGACTCTCTGCTCTCTGGTTTGTCCCTGCTTCTTTGATGTGCTCCACCAGCTCCTTGCTGCTGTCACCACCAGGTTATGAGGTCCTGCTTCAGCTGGAGAATTGAAGGTGGTCACATCAGTAGGGATTGAGGTAACTAGGCTCTCTGTTCTCTGGTTTGGCCCTGGTTAGTCTTAAGCTGGAGGGCTGATGTGTCCCGCCAGCTCAGTGCTGCTCCGCTGCCAGGTTAGAAAGTCCCGCTGTAACTGGAGACTGGGTTGCTAGTCCAGATGCTTTCTGGGAAGTCCTGGGGTCTCTCCACTGTACTCTCCAAGCTTGGGAGGCCCAGCGCCTAGTGTGCCTAGCTTGTATGGCATTTCTGCCTGGTTTTGGTGAGTATATAGCATACTCTCTATCTTTGTAGGATTTGGCGGGCCGTACCGTCAGTGATCGCGATCCTGAGGAACTAGTATGGCATGTAGCAGAATCGGGCCCTGGGAATATGGTGCAGCTGCCATGTGAATCTGGGACTCCAAGACAGGAACTGCTGGGATTTGCCGCTAAAGGGCTTGGAGCTCTGCCTCAGTGGCTGCAGACACCAGGCAGTTAGGTCTGCGCTGAGAAAGATGAGTCTGCTGTGCCGAGCAGGAGGGAGGTCTAGGGGAGGGGAGTGCTGGGAGATCAAAGGCTTCCCCAAACAAGTCCCCGGGTGACCCGAGACCAAAGTTTTCCCTGTTGTTAAGAAAGCCTCACCGTTGTTTCCTCAGTTAGAGGTCCTTCCACTCACCAACTCAGACGTTTAGCTCTTCCACAGCTCATAAACTGTGTTTGCTAGTTGCCATCTTGGCGATGATGATATTAGAGTATTTATTACCAATATAGTGAAATCTGCTTTTATTTTTTATATTTTTTATTTCATTTTATTTTATTTTATTTTATTTTACTTTACTTTACTTTACTTTATTTTATTTTATTTTATTTTATTTTATTTTATTTTATTTTATTTTATTTTATTTTATTTTAATCACAGGTCATTCACTTGTATCCCAGCAGTAGCCACCTCAGTCTTTCCCTCCCAATCCCACCTTCCCTACCCTCTTCCAAGTCCACTGATGGGGAGGTCCTCCTCCCCTTCCATCTGACCCTAACTCATCAGGTATCTTCAGGACTGGCTGCATTGTCTTCCTTTGTGGCCTAGCAAGACTGCTCCTCCCTCAGGGAGGAGGGGGAAATGAACTTTTTTTATGTTGACTTTGATTTTTCAATCTTTCTGAATTGGCTTGTTTTTTCCACTGACTTTTAGTGTATTCCCTGGAGTGTTCATAGTATAAAACTGTCATCTCTCAATGTAGATGAAGTAGCACAACTTCCTCTTTACTGTGGATAGCTTTTGTTCTTCTGCCCCATTGCCCTGGATAGAACCTCCACTACTAAACCGGAAATGAGTGATAAGATCAGACACTCAGGTTTGCTTCTGAGCTTAAGGAAATTCATTCTGTCATTCATCATTACTTTAACTTTTTCCCCCCAGAGGTGTAGCTGTTTCTTGCCATATCTACTTTTTTAATGTTTTCTAATCCTAAATGAATGTGGGAGTCTTATTGGATATTTTTTCCTGTGTCTGTTGAAATGACCATGTGGTGTTGAGGATGGTAGAATAGTAAAAGAAATGTTGATTTATGTTTGTGTGTTTAAATAAGCTTGTGTTCTGAAAATTAATAGCATGTGTTCACAGTTTATAATCCATTTTATAAGCTTCTAAATTTTCTGGACTTTTTTTTTTTACATTTGTATCTCTTAGGGTTCTGGTATACAGGTTTCTTTTTAGTGATTTCTTTATCTGGTTTTCAGTATCACTGTAATATTTTCTTTACAGAATTAATACCTTCAAAACCCTAGTACCAGAAAGGAGACAACAGGATCACAAGTTCAAGTTCATTCTCAGTTATACAACCTGTTCAAGTTCAGGCATGTGAGGGGGTCCTACAGAGACCGATGCACCAACCAAGGACTGCACTGAGAGAACCCAGAAGCCCTGATAAGATGTAGCTGATTGGAGCTCAGTCCCTATTTGAGTCACCAAGGAAGGGGAGAAGGAGTTGACTTTGTCATGAACTCAGTTGCCTGCTTGATCAGTTGCCCCTGGCCATGTGGTCTTGCTTGACCACAGAGGAAGAGGATCCAGGCAGTCTAGATGAGACTTCATAAGCTATGGGCAGATGGAAGAGGAGGAGAACCTCCCCCCCTTTCAGTGGACTAAAGGAAAAGGGATTGGGGGAAGGAGGATTGAGGGTGGGACTGGGAGGAGTTGAAGGAAGGGGCTTCTTCAGTCAGGATATATAATGAAAAAAGTAAAAATAAATATTTTAAAAGAAAGGAGAAAAGAAATGGGGAGAAAGAAAGAAAGAAAGAAAGGAAGGAAGGAAGAAAGGAAGGAAGAAAGAGAAAGAAAATAAGAAAGAAAGAAAGAAGGAAGGAAGAAAGAAAGACAAAGGAAGAAAGAAAGAAAGAAAGAAAGAAAGAAAGAAAGAAAGAAAGAAAGAAAGAAAGAAAGAAAGAAAGAAAGAAAGAAAGAAGGAAGGAAGGAAGAAAAGAAAGAAAGAAAATGGGGAGAAAAAAATAGAAAGGGTCCTTTCCTCATTTTGATAATTAATGAATAGTGCTTATTTTTTAACTATTCTGTAGACTAGGTCAGGGAAGTACGCTTGTCCTCCTTTGTAGGAAATATTTTGATTATTAATATAATATTTGATTATTAATCTAATCTCTTTTATAAGCCTATACAGATTTTCTAGTTTTTTAGTCAGCTTTGTCAGCATTGAGTTTTGTTGTAACTCTTTAGTTTGTGTTATTATAGCTCAGTATTATCACCTTTTCCCTGTAACATCCATTTACACATTTAAATGGATTGTCAATTTCCTACATGCAGTATATTGTATAGTCAAGGTTTTCATTGATTTGAGATGCTGTTTATATAATAAATTTTTAAACACACATACTCAGTTTTTGTAATACTCCATTGATTTATTTAATCTAGTCTTATACAAATATACTTAATTACTCATATGTACAATATGCTTTTACATCTGTGAGGAAATATGTTATTTATTTTTTAAGTGATCTTGGCTATGCATGCACATTTATTTTTGTGTAAAATTTTAGAATCCATTTTCCAAATCTTGTGAAATATGTTTTGAGATTCGGACTCTCATTATGTTCATCTTATAAGATTACTTCTGTGAGAATTTATAACTTCACTATAATGAGCCTCCTAGCCATAAACAGATTCTTTCTTATGCTATTTAGTATATTATAGTTTTCTTCATAAAATATTGATCATTTTTAGTAAAGGTAATTATCATATTCAGAGTTTGTCTTGGTATTTAAGTGACATTTTCAATTACAATTTCCAATTGATTATTGATAATGTACAGAAATTTACTAACATTGATATACAAACCTTATACACAATTACTTGTTGAGAATTTGATGAATTATGAGTTTTGAAGTTTTTCTTTGTTTTAAAATCTAATTTCTTTCTCTTTTATTCCATTGATTAGAGTAGTAGTTCCATATAGAGTAGTAGTTAAAAATCACATGTTTCTTCTATTTCATTTTAATGAATGTGTTTTTGTTTTTCTTTGTTTTAAAATCTAATTTATTTCTCTTTTATTCCATTGATTAGAGTAGTAGTTAAAAATCACATGTTTCTTCTATTTCATTTTAATGAATGTGTTTTTGAAATAATTACCATTGAAGTTTACTTGTTCTGTGTTTCTTTTAGATAAGTTTATCAAGATAAGACATTTCAATTTTACTAAAATGTTAGTTAAATCATCAAACTATGATCTGAGGACCATATTCCATCCTCATTAGAAAATTATACAGAGGTATAAACTTCAGTTGAGTTGAGATGTGGAAAGATGGAATTCAAAATATGAAGCCAGATACCCATGAAATATTCTAGAAGAAACAGTTTTCTAGTGAGCTCTTTATATAATGCCCAAACTCTGTTTTGTGCAGAAGTAAGATTGGGCTTCCTGAAAAAACACGAAGAAAAGAATGGCATGGTAGGATCTAAGCTTGGAAGAGCATACTCCTTCTATTGACTTTGTTTCTTCTCTTTGTTCAACAAGTAATTTGAGAACAGGAGAAGAGTAACTGTGATTTGTTTCACTTCCAACTCTCTACCACTATTCAGAAAAGTATCTTATTTCATCTACTACCTTGGGAGCAAAAATCCATTCACTTGAGAGTGCCATCCTAATCATGCCAGCCTCTGACTACAGCTCCCTGGATTTTCTCTTTCTGTGCTATTCTGCTTATTACACATGGCAGTTCCACACCTTGGTACTCGAACAAAATTATTTTTTTTAATTTTTATTTATTTATTATTTATTACCATTTATTGACTTTGTATTGTGGTTATAGCCTCTGCCCTCATCTCCTCCTCTTCTCCCAATTCCACTGATATGGGAGTCCCCTCCCCTTCTATCTGACCCTAGCCTATCAGGTCTCATTAGGACTGTCTGCATTGTCTTCCTCTATGGCCTGGCAAGACTGCACACTCTAAGAGGAGGTGATCAAAGAGCCAGCCACTGAGTTCATGTCAGAGACAGCCTCAGCTCCCTTTAGTAGGGAACTCACTTGGAGACTGAACTGCTTTCTCCAACCAAGGACCCTGCATGGAGAGGTCTTAGACCCCCTGCTCAGATGAACAAAATTCTTTTTTCTTACTCCAGTATCTAAAACCTTGTAGTAAAAGCCAAATACCTAACGGGTAAGGTCTTCAAATAAATCTCTGGTCCCACATTTTTGCCAAATAATTAGGAAGAAATAGAAAAGAAACATCAGCTCCCACAGGGCTAAATTATATCACTCCCTTTTTTCACATATGATATAAGCTGAACTGCATCATTTAATCTTTCTGTCTTAATTTCTGTATGCCAAGTAAAAATAATTCTCTATGTAAAAATTCATTGTAGTGATTAATACAGATGTGTATGAAGTATTTAGCCAAGGTCTAGATATGTTAAGCGCTTGTAAAATGATATCTATTAAAATGAGGTATGGAATGCACTTATCAGGAGCCTCAGAGGATGAGAGGGGAGAGTCACTATTATAATGTGTATAAACTTGTCTCCAGTGACTCATAATCATACCCATGAAATGACTTGAACCCAACTCAAGAGAGCCATGATTTCTCAAAAGACCCGCAGTAGCCTTTGCTTCTGGCACTGCCATCTCTTCTTTTTTAACGAAGTGTAAATACTCAAAACTGAATAGTCCTTGCAAAAGTAGTAACCTTTATTATTATTATCATATTTCATTTTTATTAATTACAATCTATTCCCACTGCATCCCACCTGCAAGCACCTTCCTCCTTCCCCCTCAATCCCACCCTTCTTCCTTCTCCCTAATCCTACCCTCTCTCCCCACTCAGGCCCCTCCCCCCGCCCCCCCCCCTCCCCCCCCTCCCCGTCCCCCAGGTCTCATCAGGAGTGGCTGCACAGTCCTCTTCCGTGGATCAGAAATGTTGCCCCCCCCCCCCCCCCCCCCCCCCCGTGGCGGAGGTGATCAAAGAGCAGGCTAATCGGTCCATGTCAGAGACAGTCCCTTTCCCATCACCAGGAAGCCCACTTGGACACTGAGCCGCCATGGGTCATATCCATGTGGAGATTCCAGGCCATCATCATAAATGGTCTATGGTTGGAGCACCAGTCCCAGAAAACACCCTTGTCCAGACCCCTTGGTTCTGTTGCTCTCCATGCAGAGCTTCTGTCCCCTCTAGGTCCCTCTATCTCTCTCTTTTACATAAGATTCCCTCATTCTGCCCAAAGTTTGGCTATGAGTCTCAGCATCTGCTTTGATACCATGCATGGAAGAGTCTTTCAGAGGCCCTCTGTGCTAGGCTCCTGTCCTGTTCCCTGTCCTCTCCCTCTTCCGATATCCATCCTCTTTGCTTTTCTGAATGAAGATTGAACATCTCAACCAGAGTCCTCCTTCTTGATTGGCTTCTTTTGGTGTACATATTTTAGCATTTTTATCTTATATTATATGTCTAATAATATCCACTTATGAGTGAGTATATACCGTGTGTGTCTTTCTGCTTCTGGATTACTTCACTCAGAATGATCATTTCTAGATCCCACCATTTGCCTGGAAATTACATGATTTCCTTGTTTTTAATTGCTGAGTAGTATTCCATTGTGTAAATGTATGCCCCTCAGTTGAGGAATGGATACAAAAGTAGTAACTTTTAAAACATCGAACAAAGCTCTAGGCCCCTCAACTCTGAGACACCTAGGAAATGATGAAATAAGCCAGCTGAATCCTAAGAATGACTATTCAGTTTCGGAATGTATCCAGCCAGAATTAGTCTCATCTTCCCTGGATTTTACTGAGAAGGAAATGAACACAATTCTGTAGTACTCTAAACTACAGGTACTTGCTAGATGTGTACCTTGAGCTATGTTCTAAACATCAGCTTCTTGATTGCTTAATGGGAAAACATTGCTTGCTCCATGGAATTTTATCTCTGACACACTCCTACTTTGACCAAAATAGCTCCTCACTGTGTAGGAACATTTTTTTTTTTTAATTTTCAGACAAAAGATGACACAGGAGTCATAACTTTCATTAGGACTTTGCGAGACCGAAAATCAGACAACTTTTAAGCAATGATGATAATAGTTAATTGTGGTTGTTTATTGGGTACATAGTATATCAGAGAGAGCACTGCTAAACAGGTTACATGAACTGTATAATTTAGTCCTCACAACAAACTAAAGTATTGGTACTATTAAACTCATCTGTCTAAATTATGAAAAAAAAATGAAGTTCAAAGTGGTTAAATATCATAAGGTTTAAAAATTTCTGTTGCTAGTGTGAAATTATTTTTGTGAGATTATTTTTCCTATTGTGTATCTTTTTTTCCCCCTATTGTATATCTTAACAGGTTATTGGCGATATATCTGAAAGTTATTGGGGTTTTTTTTTAGGCTGTTTGTTTAATTCATTGTATTGGACTTTAACACTGGTTCTAATATTATAACATTATATCTAACGATATAAGATTCTTTAGATTCTTCATAGACTTATTGCTTATAAAAATTATTAATTTGTCTCTTTTCCTTTCAAATATTCTCTTATTTCTCTTAGCTTATTGCACTGAAAGGCCATCTCAGAGTTGCACAGTAAGTGGTAACAGGGGCCACTACTTGTCTGGCCCTTTGTTTTAATATTTTGTCAACAATTACTTATACCAACAATTACTGTTTATTGACTACTTCCTATTAAAAGCCATTCTCACAAGCAGCTTTATGTACTTTATGATTCACAGTAGTATTATGAGGAAGGTATTGTTATTCTTAGTTTTGCAAATGAAGAAAGTGTAGGTTGGAGATTTTTAAAATTTAGTTCATGGTAACACAAGAAATGATGTAATCAATATTCAAATCTGACTCAAATAGCTTGTGGTCATGGCCAAAATTATCTTCTCAGAATTTTATAATGATTTGTTGAGGAAGTTTTCTTCTAATTCTTTCTGGATTTCTTAAAAGAATCATAGATAAGCATTAACTTTTGTCAAATGCTTATTCTGTATCTGTTGTGATGGTTATATGATTAGTTTCTTTTAATTTGGCATTGTAGTGACTTGTATTAATAAATTCATTCATGTCAAATTACCCATACATTTCTGGGATAAACCCTACTTTATTTAAATACATAGTTTTTTAAAAGATGAGATTGGGAAAGAGAAAATTTCCCATAATATTCAATTGTTTCCAAAAAACATTATTGTTGCATGAACATGATGTGTAATAACTTTGTTGAATAGTGCTGCTTTTCATCTTCATGAAGGTTCTAGAGAAAGACACTTGGATTTTCAGCCATTTGTTCTGCCTTCTCTTACTTTTCATATCACTTTGCTACCTATTTTTATGAGTGTTTATCTTCCTGGAGATATTTACTGTACTTTCTGCCTCCTTCTTATTAGTATTTATTTGAGGTTGGACTTTTAAAAACAATTTTAGTTTCATGCATCAACTCTAATTTATTTGTTTTCTACTTCACTGTTTTCTGTTTTTATCTTTTTTAATCTTTGCTGTACACTTTACCTGGGTTTGTTTTATTGCTCTATTTATAACTCCTGGAGTAGATAGCTTACTTAATTTATTTTCCATTTATTTTTATATCTTAAGAAATGAATTCATGGCCATATGGCTTTTTGCTGATTGTGGCTTTGCCTGCATCTAAAAGGTTCTGATATACATAACTCTCATTATCATATTAATATAAAATGTCTCTTCATCTTAAGAGTTCTTCACTAGGGTATTTATGTTTTAAATTCATAAATGGCTATTGGGATAGGCTTGTGTCAGCGGGGAGTGGCATCTTTTTTATTGCTGATTACTAATAGTATGTGAGTCCTGCATGGCTGATTTCTGTGCTTGTATTCTCAAGCAGTACAAATGGTAAGACTCTATTTTGTGTGTGTGTGTGTGTGTGTGTGTGTGTGTGTGTGTATGTGTGTGTCTGTGTGTCGAGGAATATGTGTGTGCCCATTAACTGAATTGAAGACAGTGTGAGTGGCATTGCATTTTGCATTCTGTAACCACCTAGCAGTGGACATTTGAAAATGTGGGAAGTGAAGCAGAGTGTCAGTGTGAAAAGGTCAGCTGCCTTGCTGAAAGCCCTCCTTTATACAGCCTTTACCCGTATTGGAAAGAGCGTGTTTGCTTTTTCATCCCTGTTTGCCAGGCATCATATGTACCATTTAGACCTAAAACCTGTGGCTAACTTTCAGATACCTCGCTGTTTGTTTATGGTGATAGTCCATGGGTCATAGTAATTGAGGCAGTAGAATCTTCAGTAATTTTTCTAGATAAAAAATTAATTACCCACAATAAAAGGGTCATAGCAATGATGGAGTCTATAGAGGGTAGGATTTCTGGAAGGCAATGTTTTTACTTTCCTGCTTTTTAAACGCATTGCCTCCATAACCAAAGAGATGATCAGTATATATTTTTGTATAGTCTCATATAGTCATACATTCTTAGCAAAATTTAAAAAGAAACAGACAAACAAGATGCATACATACCCAGCTTAATAGTTTAGATGAGTACATCATCTCCCTTTTTTCTATTCTTTTTTTTTTTTTTTTTTTTGGTCTGAAAATAAGAAAATGTTCCTACATAATGAGAAGCTATTTTGGTCAAAGTAGAAGCAGGAGGCATGCACTGTCACTGACTGCTTCATAACACAGAGCTCTATACATTGAACTTTGGAGCTCAGCTGCCCTCTTATTTCGTTTGTATTTTCTCCATCCTCCAACTTCTATTGCCAGTCCCTCCATCGCTGCCTTATACACCCTGAGAATGGTGGCTTTTAATTTGTTTCCCAGATGAATAGGGCTCCTACTTCCCCCTAACTGGAGCCCCAGAACTGTGTTTCATTTCGCCTGCAACCATTGTGTTTAATTGTCCTGCTTCCTTGACAACCTTTAATTGGACTTTTGGAGACTGAATATGGCTGTGGTTTCCTTCTTTTCTGTGTTACGAAAGTGAGGCCTAATAATGTGATGCTTTAACATCTCTGCCAGACAGTCCACTGCAGTGGACGTGATTATCAGTTAGTTTTTTTTTTTTTTTCTTTTATGGTCAATTTTCTGCCCATGGAAACCATTACAATATGATGCCACATTAGATGAACAAACAAAGATGCTGACTCTCTGCTGAGATTGCATGGTGGTTGCACTCATCCACAGCTGCTGTCAAAAACCTATGTTCACACAGCTGATTTTTGAATTTGCATGTATGGAGCAACGCAAGATGATCCTGAACTGTGTGTGTGATTTTACTGTTACTGACTTCCAAAGATTGAAATTATGTGTCTAGATTAGGAAATGCTTCAAATGGACATATCCAGTCTTCTTGCAGCGGAGTCACACTTGCTACAGACACAGCTTTGCAACAAAAAACAATTTCCAATTTGGTTGAATTAGGGAAAGAAATGAGAAGCAAAGACTTTATTTTCTTTTTTTTTTCTCCAGGTGTATTTAGATATAATGATAAGTTCTTTGCATACAGTCTCTAGAACTCACAAGCAACTCTTCAAATGAGTCCTAAAGGGCCAGAGAGATGGCTCAGTGATTAAAAACACATCCTGATCTTGAACAGCTTCCTAACACCTGAAACAGGTGGCTTACAACTTCTTTTATGTCTTATCTAGGAAGTTGGACAACATCTTCTGACTTTTGTGAGAAACAGCTGTCATGTGCACAAACCCACACACATATACATAGACACTTAATCGGAAATAAAAATAAATCTCAAATGAGTCATTTATTTTAGAGCTGAAAAGACCTCAATGCTATCTAATAGTGAGTTATTCCTTTCACTAGGAATGCAAATTTTATCCCCGTCTTGTAGTTGAGGCAGCTGAGATTTAAAGACATGCTCTTCTGTAGTAAGTTTCATGTGAAAATACCACACCAAGGACCCTATTCCTGTTCATAGTGACACGATTCTTTTGCATTCTGTCCTGGTCACTGCTTTGATCTCAGAGTAAAGAGCCCAACCATGTTGTTCCATGCTGTGCCCCAGGTGGAGATAATTTTCACCAAAAACACCCATAGCTGAGGGTAGATCTGACTCACTCTTGTATGCTTATAGAGAATTGTTGTATCCTTTTAATTAAGCGATACTCTCACAAGCCCCTGGAGCTGCCTGTGGTTCTGTCACAGCCTGTCATTTTCCCAGTGCTTTGATATCTGTACTAAAATATTCCTTAAAAGAGTACTTCATGAGGTAAATGTAGTCATCAGATGAATCCTAGTTAATGGTGCTTGCATACTTTAGAATATGTAAGTGGTCCAACAAAATAGGGCAGCCTATTACATGTTTATATCAGTTGTGTTTTATTAAATATGATTTTGAAGATGTCTTACACATACATCTGGATAATACTCACCAGATTTTTCTGATTTTCTAGGGTGCACCGGCCCTAGAAATATTGTAGGGCATAAATACTATGAAACCTCTTAGAAAACTAGTCTCTGAATTTCCCCATTAGGTGTTTACCAGTTTTCCAACAGCAAGACCAAAACATGATCCCTCTCCCCTCCAATAATTTATTTCTAAAGGGAGAATTGTGACAAATGATATCACTACCAAGGTATCTATATAATAAATGCATATAATTTATAAGTATATACAGAGTATGATTATGTTGTCTCAATTTTTGTCACCATCCATCTATTTACTTTTCTCCTATATAGTCACCCAGCCAATATATATCTGAACATGTATGTTAGGAAAGGTCATCCGGAGGGGGGAAAAACTGATAGAATGTGTGTGTGTGTGTGT
>NW_026589137.1:9527825-9542244 GCF_907164565.1 Psammomys obesus | reverse complement strand
TGTGTGTGTGTGTGTGTGTGTGTGTGTGTGTGTGTGTGTGTGTGTAATACAAAGGGAATCCTGAGATTGACTTATATAGTAGAACTTGGTAGTTAGGTAGTACAACAATGGCTATATCTGCACCCCAGGGAAGTCAGGGAGCCTGTTTGCTGATAAGTCTTTGAAGCTGAATGGCATAGCAGTCCCAACCTGGGGCTGAAAGCTTCGCATGCTCTTGAGAGTGACTGACTGCATATTAGAAACCCAAAGAACTAGAGTCTGATAGAAGTGGAGGACAGCAGCCACAATAGATGGACGTGTTTAGGTAGAAGAAGTGAAGGCAGACAGGCTTGCACTGCTCTTTCCTCAGCTCTCTTTCCGTTTGGACAACCCATCAGAAGGTACCATCTACTATGAGGGCAGTTTTTTCCCGATTAATCTTCTCTGACAATGCCGTCACAGACATGCCCACAGATGCATCTCTTAGAGCATTCTAAATTCTGTCGGATTGAAAATCAAAATTAACCATCAGAACATGCAGGGAATTTGATGTCTATACGAATATCATCTCATATGTGCCCAATCTAATCAGAAAGACCTTTATTCTCCTCCAGATATCACACCACTTTTTAGCTCTCTGGACTTAGCTAAGTCTCTGAATGTCTCCAAGAATTAAAAGGTCCATATCTTTATCTATAAAATTGGAATAGAAATAATTTCCCACCTTCTTATCTAATAGTCTTTGGGTCAAAATAAGTTTTATATTTCAGATATTTAAAAGAATTTTAGAAATATGGCAGATTGTGTAATAATTTCAGTGGGGTTAGAAACGGTATTTGGTAATTCATCACACCAGTATTTCTAAAGCAAAATATATGAGCTTTTATAATAAGAGTGTCATGTTAATCTGTGACAGGCTTTTTCATGAAGTTTTGCAGGGAGTGTATGAAAGACTGGTTTATAAAGTTTTCTGGAATTTGGAGTTATTGACAATGAAATATATATTTGTACCTGAACATAGGCATTATGTATATGAAGTTTCCTGTTCATTGGCAATTGAAGCTCAGACATTACAAGGATTTACTACCCTCTTTTTTTTTTTTTTTTTTTTTTTTTCGGAAGACCACCGCCACCACTGCAAATTTGTTTATGTAAGAGAAGATGTGGGTGGCAAAATTCTCTATGAGAAGGATGGCAATATCAGAGTGACAGAGCTGTGTCAATGGAAAGTGAAAAGGCATGGCATTATTGTACATGTTTTTCAGGTGTAGTTTCAATGCTGAGATAACAAAGTGTGGGAAGAATTAAAATGGACAGCCCTACTGTTATGCGTTGGACACATCAGTGATTTTTCACAAGGCTGCCAATTGCAGCAGTAGCACCATTTTCCTTTAACCAGAGGTGATGATTGATTAGTTCCTGGAGTGGGAACTTTCATTACAAATATCAGCTTCATCAAATGAAAATAAACATACAACATACCCCAAATTATTATACAGATACATTACATAGAGATGTTCAAAGAGGGAAGCTTATCCAATAAATGCATACATCATAAAAATATCTCTTATAAATCTTCTAACATCACACCTCAGTGAAACATAAAAAGAACCAACTAAGCACAAAGCACAAAAAGCAAATAATAAAGAGGCAAGCAGAAATAAATAAGAACAAGAAGAATGATCAATAACACAAAATTGATTTCTTAATTTTATTTTTTAATTTAAAAATGTGTGTGTGTATCGACATACATGACTGTGGTGTACATTTCTGGTATATGAGAATGTGTGTGTGCATTGCTCATGTGTGTATGAGCATATGGAGGCAAGAGCATATGGAGGATGTGAGATGTCCTGTTCTATCAATGCATCATTGCTTTGAGAAGGCCTCTCACTGATCCTGGAGCTAGGTGAGCTACCAGCAAGCTATACTGGTCCTCTGGTGTCTTCCTTTGCTATACTGGTGTATAGGTGTATGGCCACAGCTACCTTTTTGTAAAAAATTGTGGTTGTTAGGATCTGAACTCAGGTACCCACACTTGCACAAAAGTGTTCTTATCTACTGAACCTTCACTTTAAAAGTCCTCATAATTTATTTTTTGGTTTTGTTTTTTGGATTTTTTTTTTAAGATTGAGAAAGAATGTACCATTAAGTGGGTCAGGGAAAGACCTGTGAGGAGTTGAGGAGGGGAAAGAATATGATCATAATGTAGAAAGTTTATAAAAAATAAAACATTTAAGATATTAAAAAGATGCAATTATTTAAGCTTTTACCTAGACTAAAGAAAAAAAGAAAATATGAACTAAAACTCAGAAATAAAAGCATAGATATTAAAACTGTTATTACAGAAATATAAAAGATCATAACTCAATACTATGAATGCTTATATGACAAGAAGTTGGATAAACCAGAGGAAATGAGCACATATTTCAATACATAACATCTTTCAATTTTAAATCACAAAGAAAGAGAAAATATGAGCACAACAACAATGATAAAGGAGACTGAAAAAGAAATAAAATCTCTGACAAAGGATTTACCATTTTAATTGATTGGAAGGATTGTTCTTATTTAAATGTCCACACCACCAAATGAATTTCACATATTCTATGAGGCTGGCCTTGTGGTAGTAGGTTATCAATACTAAAGGGGGCTTCCAATATTCAGTGAAATTTTTGTCAACTTCCCAAAGTCATGTTTCTATAAAAATAGGGAGAAAATTCTAAAATTTAGATAGAACTATAAAATGCAACAGTCAAAGAATTCTTGAATTAAAAAGAACAAAGATAGAGGCACCACCCTACCTGATTTAAAGGCATTTTATAAAGCTATAATAATTAAAACAGGATAGCACTATGAGCCAATAAATCAATAAATACATTTAAGGTCAATTGATTTCAACCAAGATGACAATAACATACCATGTAGAAAGAAAATCTCTTCTTAAGTGGTGTTGGGAAAACAGGATATCCACCTGCAAATCGTATTGGTTTGAGTAAGAATGGCTCCCATAGGCTCATATATTTGAAACTGCTTGAAAGGATTAAAGGTGTGGCCTTTTTGGAAGATGTGTGCTGCTTTTAATTTTTAAAAGCCCACATCTATATGCTGCCATACTCTCCGCCATGATGATAGTGAACTAAGCATTGGAAACTCTAAACAAGCTGACAATTAAATTCTTTCTCTTATAAGATTTACCTTGGTCCTGATGTCTCTTCAGAGCAATAGAGCAGTGACTAAGACATTATAGTATACCCTTATACTTTGTCTTATATGAAAATCAAGCTAAACTAGATTAAAGGCTGGAAAATAAAACTTGAAAATGTAAAAATTCCAGAAGAAAACAGAGGAATGTTCTATGACATTGATTAGGCAATGGGTTTTTATCGGCAACATTAACTAAACTAGAGAAAGGAAACTATGTCAAAGCAAAAGTAAAATAAAATAAAGCTTCTGGACAGAAAAGAAAACAGTCAACAAAGTGAAGAAGTAATATTTGGAAAAGAAAAAATTCATTTTACATGTAATCATTAAAAACTCAATCATAAGCAAACAAAGAAACTTGCCAGTGACTACAGTTTATCAGTGACTGACAATAATGACCCCTCCTCTTTCAGCAAGCATTAACTGTCAACAACTCCTCAGGGAGTAGTGAGGCCTCATGAGCTCTCCACATGCAGGATAGAATTTTGGAAGGACCCATTTTGTGTAGATCTTGTGAAGGTTCTTACAGCTGCAATGAGTTTGTAAACATAATGGCCATGATAAGTCCAGAAGACACTGTTTTTCAGCACTTTTTCCTATCCTCCAACTCCTAAATTCCTTCTGCCCCATCTTCTGTGATATTCTTTGAGCATTGTAGCATGTTATCTAGTTGTACCATTCATGACTAAGCACTCAAGGGTCACCTGTTCTCAGCGCTTTGATTAGTTCTGAATTTGTCTCAAACATTGCGTATTGTTAACAGAAGCTTCTCTAACCACAGCTATGATCTAACACCGATTTGAGGGTATAAACATATATTTATTTAGAAAGTAGTTTTGCCAACATGTCCATTTAGCAAAGCAATAATAGATTCTCCACAAGGGCCTATGGATTCCCCAGCCATGGACTTCTTAAGAGGTTTCAACTATCAGGCACAAATTCTTTCCTGTGAAATATTCTCTTCTGTGCCTCAAATCCAATCTGAAAGTAGTTGGTTATTTCCATGTAGTCATGCCACTGTTCCAGCAGTGGATACATCTTGCTTGTCAGGTTTGTTTTTATAGCTTTCGGGGTTCACAGCTGGTCAAACTATTGGTGACTTTTCTCCCACAGCAGATTGCATACCACATTCTAGCACTATGAAAGTCAGGAAGGAAACAGCTTCTTCTAGTTGAGTTCCTGTTTCATTTCTCTTATGTTCTATAACCAACATAATAGTAGGATCTTACTATCTAGTGCTTGAGGGCACCTAGAAAGAATGGAAATGGCTTTTATTATTTTTGAAGCTTCTAGAGTCTCCATGTTGAAGAACTCATAGAGTGGTTCACTCCTAGCACTGAGATTTTCATTTAATACTCCATTTAATATCTGTGGCTTCTGGGAGCAGTGGTATCTACCCATCCAGAATACCCCCATTGAAACTCTGTTTAAATTATATTTTTAATTATCTCATTAAGATTAGTTTATTGAGAAAGAGTCTCAACATGTAGACCATCCCGGTCTCAAACTGATAGTCCTTCCACTGCCTCCTCACTGCTAGAATTTTGGGTGTGTGCCACCATACCCAGCTTGCCCATTGAGATTATATTAATCAGCCTCATAGTCTGACAGTGGAATAGCTGGCTGCTGCATTCAAATATGCCAATGAACTGTCCATTGTGGATTATATCTTACAATGTCTATCAAATATTTATTGCATGCATATTCCCACCATTTCCAAAATAAGCTGTGTTTATAAGAATCTGAAGGGCCAAGAGTAGATTTGTAGGGGAGCCAGCTTAGTGACATGTCACTTTATCACATATGAGCTAATGTACTTAAAATATTACTGAATCACTGGATCCAATGAATTATTTCTCTTCTGTATTCTTAAAAGAAAGTCATGAACTGTTAAATGAAATGACACTAAGTACAGGCTGTAAATGTTCAGCCCCAATTGTGAGGCAGCTTCAGGCATACACTATATAGCCTCTACATTTTCTTTCCTTATTGATTTTTGTATTATACCCCAGCTCAAGCTAAACATGAGATAGTGTCTCCTCCAGGTTGCTTCCTAGTGGCCTGCCTTCCTCTATGTGTTGTGAATGGATGGCATCCAAGTATTTTCTAGTTCAGTACAGAAAATGACAAGCTCCAATATCAAGCTTGTGGATGGCTTACATTCAAATTACCTTGTGTCGAAGACTGAGTCATTCATTCTCTAGGGCTTTCTCAAATTTATTTGTCTTTCTGCCTTAGACATTTTAAAACAAGAGCTGGATAGATGGCTCAGAGGTTAAGAGCACTCATTGCTCTTCCAGAGATTCTGAGTTCAATTCCCAGCAATCACATGGTGGCTCATAAATATCCATTATGAGATCCGGGGCCCTCTTCTGGCATGCAGGCATACATGCAGACAGAATACTGTATATATAATAAATAAATAAATCTTTTAAAAATTTTTAAGTTTTTGATCGTAGCCATTCTGATGAGTGTAAGGTGAAATCTCAGGGTAGTTTTAATTTGCATTTCCTTCATGACTAAGGATGTTGAACTTTTCTTTAATTGTTTCTTTGCCATTTAATATTCTTCTATTAAGAATTCGCTGCTTAGATATGTACTCCATTATTTGATTGGATGACTTGATTTTTTGCTTTTTTCACTTATTTATTTATTAATTACAATTTATTCACTTTGTATCCCAGCTATAACCCCGTCCCTCTTCCCTTCCTAATCTCACCCTCCCTCCTTCTTCTACTCCCATGCCCCTTGCTTTTTAACTTCTTGAGTTCTTTATGTATTCTGGATATTATCCTTCTGTCAGATATAGGTTTGGTGAAGATCCTTTCCCAGCCTGTAGGCTGTCATTTTGTTTTGATGACAGTGTTTTTTGCTTTACAGAAGCTTTTTAGTTTCATGAAGTCCCATTTATTGATTGCTGGCCTGTGCTGTTGGTATTCTGTTCAGGAAGTTGTCTCTTGTGTCAACGAGTTCACGGCTCATCCTCACTTTTTATTGTAACAGATTTAGTGTGTCTGGTTTTATGTTGAGAGCCACTTGATCTTTAGTTTTGTGCAGGGTGATAAATATGGATCTATTTGCATTTTCTACATGTAGACATCCAGTTAGATCAGAACCATTTGTTGAAGATGTTATGGCAGCTCAATGTCCAAGTGGATTTCCTTGTAAGTGGAACAGGGGCTGTCTCTGTCAGGAACTCATTGGCTGGCTCTTTGATCATCTCCCCCTGAGAGGGGAACAGTCTTACTAGGCCACAGAGGAAAACAATGCAGCCAGTACTGATGAGACCTGATAGACTAGGGTCAGATGGAATGGGAGGAGGACCTCTCCTATTAGTGGACTGGGGAGGGCCAGGGAGAAGATTAGGAAGGGGGGGTGGGCTTGGGAGGAGATGAGGGAGAGAACTAAAGCTGAGATACAAAGTGAATAAATTGTAATTATTAAAAAAGTTAAGATTTTTTTAAAACTATTACCCGTTTGTGAAGTCAGGGGAGTGTGTTTTACATTTTGTTTTGTACCTTCTTTATGTCTTTTGGTACATTATTTGAAAAATAGATAAATAAATACTTCCCTTTTTCTGAGTTTTTTAAATGACCTAAAAAATAAGCCATTGTCTACGGCCATACCCTGAATGCACCCGATCTCGTCTAAAAAATAGACCATACCCAAGCTTATGTATGGGTTTTTCAAAAGGAAGTCACACTTCATCCTCTCTACGCTGGTCACATATAGGATTTGGTTGGTTTTCCAAATTATTACCTACTAAAAATAAATACTAAAGAATTTAAATGAGATCAGAGGCAGTTCCTGGCTATACCTGATAAAATTACAGTTAAGAAAGTAAAAAAAAGTATAAGGATGTAGAAAGTTGGGCTATGACTAATGGAAATTAACAGTCTAGTGCAAGACTCAGAGGAAATATCTGGGAAAAGAATAAGACTACACATGAGGACCATAAAGATTTAAGCTTTAAGTAAGTTTATTTCTCTTTTATAATAATAATAATAATAATAATAATAATAATAATAAGTGTGTGTGTGAAGTGAACCTTATCTGTTGGCAAACTTATAGCAAATGATAATTGGATGGGAATTCCAGATTCTCAGCTGGTGAGGGGCTTCATCCTGACACTGGAGCGTGGGACTCTTCTTTCCTCTGTCCCATATTTTTTTCTGTCTTTCTGTTCTGCCTAATTGGGTTTACAGGCTTATGCCATCATACCCACTGACAGATGCATTGTTTGCCACTTTACTCTCCAAACAATCTTTCTATGTTCTCCCTTTTGGGACCAATTAATGAATGATGAGGCGCACAGCAGATTCCATACGAAAGAGGTTTATTAGATGGAGAGAGAGAGAGAGAGAGAAGGAGAGAAGGAGAGAAGAAGACATGATAGGGGAAGAGAGGAGGCGCCCCGACAGAGAAAGGAAAGAAGGGCAAGAGAGCCAAGAGGACAAGAGTCAAGAGAGGCCAAAGAGAGAGACAAAGTGGTAGGTTGATCCTTTTAAGGAGCAAAGTAACCATGCCTACCAGGTGTGGCCACCTGTTTGGGGACACATGATGACATCATAGGTTGCTAAGCAACCCAGAAGCAGGTGCCTAAATACTTATACTCCCCAAATGCTTGCAGTAACACCGCCATTTTCAAGCATCACAGTTCATTCTTGGATCCAAGTACCATTGCCCTTTCCAGGAGAATCCTCTGCAAACAAGCAGATATCAGAAGACAAGAAATGACAGCTCTAAGACTGTCCCAGAAAAATGTCAATCTGGTAGTGTCCTTCTCAGACCCAGGAGTGGATAGTGATTCATTGGGGTTTTGTGTCTGAAATGTGTCCCTGAGTGGAAGAATAGAACACTGCAAGGAAAAGACACGTTATGACTAGTAAGACTAGCTTTTCTTTCTTTCTTTCTTTCTTTCTTTCTTTCTTTCTTTCTTTCTTTCTTTCTTTCTTTCTTTCTTTCTTTCTGTTAGGGAATAAGTTTACTGTGTCAGCTTCATAAACAGTAGAAAGTATCTGATGATGTTAGTGAGGGAGGGTGTGAATAAGTGGAAAAAGAAGGAGGGAGAAAGTTGTCAGAGTCCTAAAATATGGAATATACTGAAGTAATTTTTAAATGAGTCTAGGTAGTTTAGATTTTACTAAAAACTAAGACGGGAAAGATTGAAAATTTTGTTTATTTTTGAGATTGTCATTTAATCAGAATGTTTCCCCTTTTCTTTCCTCTCTATAAACCCTTCCTCACATCCCTCCAAGCTCTCCTTCAAATCCAAGGTCTCTTTTGTTTCATCAATTGTTTTTGCATACATATGTGTATTTTTATATACATATATAGTCCTAAATATAACCTGTTGAGTACATATAATGTTAGTTGTATGTATATTTTCAGTGCTGACCATTTGACACTGGACAACCAATCCATGTGCTCTTCTCTGGGGAGGGCAACCTCTCCTGCTCCCAGCTTTCCTCATTTGTCTGCAGTTCTTTGTGTAATGTTAAGGCCTTATTCAGTTCAGTGTGTTCTTTAGTGTCATCTTTGTTCAGAAAACTATGTGGAGTATAGAATAGTATCTTTTTAGAAGTGCCTCAGATCTTGACAAATTTAAATAACCAAATTTAAATACAAGTAACCCTTGCTGCTGCTCCTCTTAATATATTTCTGGTAAAGGACTGATCATTTTGGCTGAGGACAGGGAGAATGGTGCTCTGTTTTTCTACCTTTCTCCTAAGAAATGAATTAGGGAGCGTGTGTTCTTTCAATTGGACAAAACTGTGTTAAGAGTGCTTTCTAGCCTTACAAGGGTGGTAAAAATTAAAAAGGGTCAAAGACAATCCTAAGATTAGTGAGAAAGTATACCCTTTATACCTCCTGCCATCCACCAATCCCATTTACAAAGACGCCCCATGTCTTTCAAAAGAGTCCTGCAAATTGCCATGGAAATTTGCCCCAACAGGCTCTGCTTCAGTCAGAGGAGGAGACTTTGTTCAAAGGGGTATTGTGGGGGGGGGGGGGGGAGACTGCACCATCACGAACACCGTTAAGCCTCACTAATTCCCTGAAAAGGGGAAAGGCCAATCTTGATTTGTAAGAAGCTTGAATTTGAAAATATGCTGAAAGAAATGCCATGTTATTATTTCTAAAAACCTGCAGTCAAACTGCTGGCTGCAGTTGGTGCATTGAGTTGCTGAGACTCTTAAGGCCCAGAACAAACAGATAAGGGCTGTAATTAGCATATTTGTCATTTGAATGCAAAGTGCACTTAGAGTAGCGCTTAAAAACCTTATGTTAGCATACTCCCCTGGCAGGCTGTCACTTTCCTATGTATATAATATTAATTTGCCTAGCAACATGCCCTATTTCCTTTCTTGGCAGTAAACTTTAGCCTAGCAAGTCAGAATCCTGTAAATTTACCATATTGGCAACAGGAGTGGACTAGGAATGTAGGAATCTCAGGGATATGGTGTATTATTTTGAAATATTACCATGAACATATTTGAAATTTCTATATAATCCTTAAATGTCACCAGTTGCTTACTATTTATTATTTACTGACTAGAGAATGTATGCTCTTGTATGATTAAAAGAGTGGAGGACGCAAACTGTTTGAATGCCTCTCCTCCACAAGCAATCTTAGCAAGTGAATACCAGAGAAAGAAATTTGGCTCTAAGTTCCTGCTTTGTAGCAAAATAAGGATTGATCATGAGGTACAACAGGTGCTTAATTATACAGAACCACAGCACATTGAAATCACCAACCATTAAACACATCTGCGATGGTCAGCCAATGCTGCCTGAATATTATTATTATTATTATTATTATTATTATTATTATTATTATTATTGATTCACACTTGAGACCACTTAATTTGAAGCAGGACTGAGTTACATGTGGGAAGAGGAAAAGGAAAGATGAATACAACTCTGATTTTATTCAATGTCGCCATCACATTGCTACCCAAATGGAAGTAAAGTGTAATATTAGTTTCCAAATCCAGCAAGCTATGTGGTAGACTCAGTAAGGAAAAGGCTAGTGAAACCTCAGAGAAGAAGGAATTTAAATGCCTGCCTCTTGAGAAAATTACTCTGTTCAACTTCATGGCCCTGTAGAAGTCAGATATACTAAAGAGAGATAGGGAGAGATTACCCATGAACCTCTTAGAAGAAAGATCAATCATCCCTAAGCAATGAAATCCCTAATGTAATGGTCCCCAAATTTTGGTGCACATTAGAATCTGAGAAGATTAGAACCTAAGGGGATTTTTTTTAAAGCCCGGATGCTCTCATATATGCTATCACATTAAATCAGAATGTTTAACAGGGCCTAGACAACAGCGTTTTATAAGAATAGTAGGGAAGAGTAGAAGGAAAGGCATGGGGCAAGAAAGTCAAGATATACAAGGGAAAGATATATGAAAGTCAAGATATATGAGGATAGAAAGTCAATACATATGAGAATAGCTTGGTCTGTTGAATAGCGTGTCAAGCCAATTCTTGGGCATAAGGCAAGATGAGTTGGAGCTGGAGTATGACAGTCTAGATATGATTTTCTGCTTATTGAAATCAAGGGCTGTGGCTTTGCCTTGCATGTACTATATATGTATTGTTAGCAGTTAGCTACCTGAGCATATATCCTCTCTCTCAAACTAGATTCTAAATCCACTACTAAGACGGCCAAGTTTAGTTCATTTGTATAACCTTGGCAGCACCTAACAGTATGCCTTATACTTGCTAAGTATTCAGTAAATATCTTCCAGAAATTACTGATACATCATAAAAATGCAACTGATTTTTTTTCTTTCTAAATTTATCTGAAGCCCAAATATAATGTACGGTAGGGGTTTGTGTTCAGGAAAAGAAAAATATCAGGCCAAAAAGAACACACACATCAACAACAATCCTGAGCTCTCTTTGCATCTGGCTTTGGTGACCAGTTTTGGCCAAGTACTTCCATCTTGGACCCTGGGTCACACCTATGATGGATGGCACCCTTTGAATACAATTGGCCTATCACTAATGGATTTAGCATCCTGCTCAATTTTCCCTCTGTTTGGCTTTAGTGGAAAATTTCAGAGATGCTTTCCCTCTTCACCACTTGTTTCTCATGACTCTATTTTACAACAAACATGTGAATTCAGGAAGGACCTGGTAGGGGTAGGTAAGGAACTGCTGAAATAGAGTGCTATCTCCTCTGAAAAGTCCACTATTTGGGTGGCATACTTTATCTGAAAGAGTCGTCCCCAATTTGGCTATGGATGAGTTTTCTCTTTCACCTCTGGAGAAAAATATTCCACTGCTCATCATTTCAGATGATTGGGTGTAGTGATGGGGGCACTTCTGTTCCTGATAACCTTATTATGTGTTTATCAGAAGCAGACACTGCCTAGGTTGTCAGGACAACCAGAAATGACTCAAAGCTTCCCTGAAAGATCTGTGTCTCTGGCAAATAACCAGCCTTTAGCTCTCAGCAGATGCTGAACTGAGAAGCCAATCACAGGTGAGCTGAGAAAACATGACATCATAGTACAGCTGGTCCAAAAAATTTTTTTGTTTTCTATTTCTCATTGATTCTTTGTCCTCTAGTGATATCTCTGTCTTTCTTTTTTCTTTCTCTCTCCCTTTCTCCCTCCCTCTCTCTCCTCTTCCCTGTCCCCCTCCCTCCCACTCTCTCTCCTCTGTCTCTCCCCCTCCTTTCCACTTCTGCCTTCTCTCCTCTCCCTCTCTCTCTCCCTGCTGCCTCCCAGGAAAGCCTGCAAGCAAAAACACAGACACAGACACAGACACACACAGACACACACACACACACAGACACACACACACACACACACACACACACACACACACACCACAAATCCCTCACAGACAATAGCAACAAAACCCAAGTTTTTCCAGTTTAATTCACTCTGCAGTTTGACTTGGGAGCAGGTGGGAAAGAATGTGTAATGTGGTTCTGTTAGGAGTGGAGTCACACAGAGCATTGGCCCAATTTGATATATAGGACCAGAGTGGAGTCAGTCAAAGGATAAAAACTTCCCGCTTCTCTTATTAATTCACTCCAAGACACCTGGATTTAATCTTCTACTTTTCTCCCAGTGACTCCCTTATGAAAGGAAGGAAGGCAGAGTTAGTGGACTTCTGAATCCTCTCAGGTTATGCAAGGCTGGCCCCCTAGTGTGGGCTAATTATAAAGAACAAAGGTTAGGACTAACCCTCTGTTCTCATGCATATTTAGGAATTAAGAGTATGTGTTGCCTCATCAAATTCATTTAGGAGGTGTGTGTTTCTGAATACTTCAGAATACCATCAGGTTTGCTTTTGTCTTTTTAGCCATTCAACAGTTCAGAGATAGCCAAAGTGAGTGACTAAGAAGAAAGCTGATACCTGTGGAAACTGGACTTCTGTTCAAGGGTCTGTCCAGTTTTCCAGAGATGCAGCTCTTAGCCATATGACTCTCTCTACTCCACAGTCTGGTTTTTCAGAGATACCTCTTGGCACGTCTGAACTCCCTGTATTTACCTTACATGAAACCCACAAACCTGCTTGCTGCAGGAAAGCTTCAGCTGCTAATAATAGAGGAAGGGAAGCAAGCAGAAACAGCATCAGAGTAGTACCAGACACTGAGTGGAGATAGACCAGGTGCTTTGCTCACAGCTCATGCCTGGACACTAGTTGCTGAGCAAGTTGGGATAAGAGGGTAGTTTATAGAAGTGCATCTGGAGGCTGGAGATTAAGAGCACTGAGTGCCCTTTCAGAAGTCCTGGATTTGACTCCCAGTACCCACATTGAAGCTCACACATATACTTGTATGACATAATTTATTCCATTTATTCCCACAAACACTGTTTCAGCAGTTTCTATATGTAATTCCAAAGTAAAGACACATACAATTTTAACAAGTATAAAGTTATAGCATACATATTGTCTTGCAATTGGTTTTTTTCAACAAAAAATGTGTCAAGGTGTGCTTTTTATTTTAGCAAATGAAACCTACTTTATTACTTTTATCTGGTGTATAATATTCTAAAATATGTGTATACCATAATTACAAAATTTTCTTATTGTATCCTGGGGGTGGAGCTTTAGGAAATGATGGCTATATCTCACATGTATCATCAAAGTAATGCAGTTGTGTTCTTCAGACCTATACATCTTCTTCTACTGCAGTCAGACTTTGAATGAGCGGTTTAAAAAATTCAAGAGTAACTAAATATTGTAGCAAACACATGTAATCCCAGCATTTGAGAAGAAGATGCAGGATGCTAGAGAATTGGAAGTTTGAGGTTATTTTCAGCTAAGTAGTGCTTTTGAGGCCATCCATAGCTACATAATACCCTGTCTGGAAAAAAAAAATAATAACAACAATTAACTAAGGGATATTTAGGCTATCTTTTATGTGATATTTACAATCTTACATTAGACTAAACAATGAATATTCTTGAGCAAATCTTGGTATGTTGTCATGAAGGTAGCTATAAATATTTTCCTTAACTTAGAATTTCTCACTAAGGTGAAATATAAATTTTTAAAATTGATAAGTATTACCCACTTGACAGTCCCATCAATGGAATGTTGTTATGAGAGGTGTGTGTAATGTTTCCTGTATTTAGGATTCGACTGGAATAAAGACACTAACTTTAGTTTACTTCTATTGTTAAAAGCCCCATTTTGGATATCTTTCTTCTCTTGTGAATCATATACCTGGTTTGGTTGGTAGGAACCAATACAGAAACACAAATTCAAATTTTCAAATTTGAGTACCATCCATCCTTGCTGATGGAATAACACTTTTGGTGCTACAGTGTAAAAAAAAAAAAAGTTAGTTATACCACTGAAATTTAGAGACCACTCCATTTGTATATAAAGAAACACTCACTGTCCCCATCTACAACACATACTTTTTAATTGCCTTATAGTGTGATAGAAAGGATCAAGACCTCAGAGTAAGAGGCCTGGGTTATATTTCCATTTCTATGATGCAATGCACTGGGGTCTTCAAAATCCTGGATTCCATTGTCTGTTCTAGGAAATTCAGATTCTAATGCTTGCTGAGGTAAACTTGTGTTGGTTGTGAGGATTAAATGGTGAGATAGAAAATAAGTTTGTCAAAACGACAGCCTACAGATTGGGAAAAGATCTTCACCAATCCTATATCTGACAGAGAGCTAATATCCAGTATATATAAAGAACTAAAGAAGTTAAACAGCAAAAAAAAAAAAAAAAAAAAAAAAAAAAAAAA
>NW_026589137.1:9443137-9527725 GCF_907164565.1 Psammomys obesus | reverse complement strand
AAAAAAAAAAAAAAAAAAAAAAAAAAAATCAAGTAATCCAATTAAAAAATGGGGTACAGAGGTAAACAGAGTATTCTCTGCAGAGGAATATCGAATGGCAGAGAAACATTTAAAGAAATGCTCAACCTCATTAGCCATCAGGGAAATGCAAATCAAAACGACACTAAGATTTCACCTTACACCCATCAGAATGGCTAAGATCAAAAACTCAAGAGACAACACATGCTGGAGAGGTTGTGGAGAAAGGGGAACCCTCCTCCTTTTCTGGTGGGAATGTAAACTTGTACAACCACTCTGGAAAGCAATCTGGTGCTTTCTCAGACAACTAGGAATAGCGCTTCCTCAAGATCCAGCTATACCACTCCTAGGCATATATCCAAAAGATTCTCAAGTACACAACAAAGGACATTTGCTCAACCATGTTTGCAGCAGCCTTATTTGTAGTAGCCAGAAGCTGGAAACAGCCCAGATACCCCTCAGTGGAGGAATGGATGCAGAAATTGTGGTATATCTACACAATGGAATATTACTCAGCAATAAAAAAACAAGGAAATCATGAAATTTTCAGGTAAATGGTGGGATCTGGAAAAGATCATCCTGAGTGAGCTATCCCAGAAGCAGAACGATGCACACGGTATATACTCACTCATATAGACATATAATATAAGATAAACCTACTAAAATACGTACACCTAAAGAAACTAATCAAGAGGGAGGACTCTTGCTAAAATGCTCAATTCCTGTCCAGAAAGGCAAAGAGGCTGGACATCAGAAGAAGGAGAGAAGAGGGAACAAGTCAGGAGCCTGACACAGAGGACCTCTGAAAATCTCTGCCCTGCAGACTATCAATGTAGATACTGAGACTTATGGGCAACCTTTGGGCAGAGTGCAGGGAATCTTAGGAAAGAAGTGGGAAATAGTAAGATCTGGAGAGGACAGGAACTCCATAAGGAGAGCAACAGAACCAAAAACAATCTGAGCACAGGGGTCTTTCCTGAGACTTATACTCCAACCAAGGACTATGCATGGAGATAACCTAAGACCCCTGCACAGATGTAGCCCATGGCAGTTCAGTATCCAAGTGGGTTCTATTGTAATAGGAACAGGGACTGTCTCTGACATGAACTGATTGGCCTGCTCTTTAATTTCCTCCCCCTCAGGGGGAAGCAGCATTACCAGGCCACAAAAAAAGACAATGCAGCCACTCCTGATGAGACCTAATTGACTAGGATCAGAAGGAAGGAAAAGAAGTCCTCCTGTATCAGTGGACTTGGGGAGGGGTATGCAGGCAGAGGGTGGAGAAAGGGAGGGATTGGGATAGGAGGAGGGAGAGAACCACAGGGGGGATACAAAGTGAGTAAAGTGTAATTAATAAAGAAAAGAATACCATAAAAAGAGAAAAGAAGTTTGTAATCTGAGAAATATGATACACATCCCAAGTGGTTATTAAGGTTGTATACTTAAGCCAGGGAGCTTCTAAGCAAGAGAGGAGCAGATAGTGGGAATTGTGAGCAAAAAAAAAAAAAAAATTGCACACAGATGAAATATTATGCTTGTACAGTTTAAAACCCTTTCCTCTTGCTGTGTATTCCTGGAGAACAAACCCTCCTGGTAATAAAGACTATCTTTTGGTACTAAAAATAACATAAGTTGTCATCTTTTTACATGAGGATCCAGGTCTCTCCTGCTGGGATTACAGTGTTGTTTGAATGACATTACTATGCTTCAATTTGTCAAGTTCCTAATAGGATTTTACACCTCCCCGCCCCCGGCCACATACTAAGTTTCTGTATCATTGGGAAGAGAAGAAACACGCATGAAACATTTAAACAACCATGTGAAGTGACTGTATAAGTAGCTCCAAGTGATAGCTGAGGCATATGTGAGGATTAGAGTGAAATCAAATACGTTTTAATTACAATTTAAATCAATAGCACAGAAACCATAGCTGAATCATTACCAGGAACATCCAGTTATGTTACACTTCCATATTTTTTTAAAGTATTTGGGTTTTAAGTTACCCAAATATTGTGATTTACAAATAAGGTATGTTACCATTAAGTAAATGACACTAAGATCAGTATATTTTTAGATTACTTCCACCATTCTGTATAAAAAAAAAAATCAATGTGATATAGTTGCTTTTTTATCTTGAAAGTTAATTAAAAAGATATCTGTAAAGGCATTGAAGTCAGAATCATCCTGATTTTAACCTATTAATCACGAACAGGAGAGAGAGAGTGTGTGTGTTGCATTAGAAGGCAGTCACTAGGGTATGTTATAAAAGGTATTTTAAAATACCTTATTTTAAAACAACACTTGTATACTTTTTTACAAAACCAGTGTATAGCTTTGTAGCCATTAATACCACGTTTAATATTTATTACACATACACTTCAGCATATTAGAAAATCCATGGATTTTATACTTAGATTTAGATATAAAAACCTGTTCTACTACTCTCTGCAATTTTCATATAATACTTATGTATGCATAAATATGTATTTTTATTGAGGAAAAATGTTGAAATGTCATCCTTAGAAGTTGTTTGAATCATGTAGTTTATTTAGTTTCTGTCGTCCTTTTCCCGGTTTTGTTGCAGTTTGTTCATTGTTCTCTTTCAGTTCCTCCTGTTACTCAAAGTGAGTTAATTCTCCCCACCCCCCACTTTCCAGCTATCTGAGTGGTGATCTCTGGTGAATCCAGAGATCTTTTGTGTGACTCTTCTTAGGAGGATCTGAAAATAACATGAAATGAAAAACATGAGCTGAAGTCCTAGTGTAAAAATGTATTGTGTTGTCACTGTGAAGAAATGAATGTTGGCTCTTATGCAGCGTTGAGAAAATTTCATTAAAGGAGCATCTGAAAGAGTTATCATTCATTTTAACCATTCATTTTGTAAGGATACATTTATCTTAATTTCCAAAAATTTAAAAGTAGATAAGAAAATAGCCTATAGCAGCACTACTTTAACCTAACCATAATTTTATGCTCATTTCCTCCCTTATTAAGATGCATATTTTACATCATTATAGTTCTAACATACATACTATTGTACAGCCTATTGTCTCATTGCAGAGATTTGACATAATTTATATGATCTGCCAAAATTGTAGGGAGTATGTATTTCGGAGTAAGAAGTGATGATTTGCGAGGGGAGATTTTAAATTCCTTAGGACACCTGTCAAAATTTGAACCTCTGGTAAAGGCAACAGAAATCTTTAAAGATTTTAGGGAAAAGATGAACAAGGGGATCTGTATGAAATCAATGCACTCAACTGGAAGTTGAATAATTATTCCTTTTGTATATGCCACCTGTTTTGAAATGTATGTTTGGTGTGCAGAACACTATTTCCCCTGTCTAAATCGCTACCTCTTTTCATTCCACCACCACATCTTCCCCTCTTAGTTCTCTATGTAATCTGCTAGGCTGAGAGGTGTTGTCCCAAATCCAAATTTCCTCAAGAAAGCCTACTCGTGTAGATGGATTCCCCAACCTGAAAATTCATCTCAAAGCCTGGTGTTCTTAAGGATGGCAAGAGAGAAAGATTCATGAAATGTTCCCTCTCCACTCCTGTCTGGTGTCTTTCTCAATAGCTCCACCTTCTTCTTTAGACAATCCCGACAGTGTAGAAGTTTCCATCTCCTTTCCCTCTCCTTTCTCGCCCCCCACCCCACGCCCTCACTTTCTCTCTCCTCCCCTCCTAGGGCGCTTCCTGCCTGGAAACAAAAGATTGGTCCCCAGTAGCCCACTCACGGAGATTTTACTTTTATGCTCACCATCTGATTGGCCTAGGTACGGTGCAGAGCCCAGGTGACGTCATAGCAAAGAAGAGCAAGGGAGCGGTTGCTGAGCAGGCAGGCAGCTGTGGCCGCAAACAGTCTGGGGTCTTATTGGGGGCTGCAGCTTTTCCTCTCTGGAAGTAAGTGTGCCCTGCGAGAGAAGAAGCGTGGGGGGAGCGGACTGGGCGCGGGGCTGCAGCTGCAGCCACTGGGCTGCAGCTCCCCAGCCAAACTGTTGGCGTGCACCGAGGTACTGGAAAGGTCTTGGCAGGGTGGCTGGACCCTTGGCAGGTAAATTCCGCGACTTCTGTACTGTTCCAGGCTAGCTCGGGGGAGGGGAGGCTTCTGGGCAGTTGTTCTTTCCTTTGCTCCCCTCTTGCTCCTGCTGTGCCCCAGCTTTTACTCCCCTACGGGGCTCCCTTTCCCAAGCCTTGGGATCCAGCACACAGTGCTTGATGGGGTTTGCCTAGGCGATGAGTGGGTGTGTCCGGGTTGGTCCTAAAGGACCTGGGCTTCTTCCTTTGGCCAAGCCCAGGGCTCCCTTACTGGGGTTTGGGCCGCCTGGGGTAAAATCCGCCCTGGAAGCTGTGTCAGACTCTATGTCTCCTACCATCTTCCCCTCCGGTCCCCACCCCACCCCCCACCACAGGCCACACTGTTGACAGCAGTCCTCCAGAGAAGGGAAGGGGGTGTGGCCACAGGCTGGCCAAGTCCGCAACAGAATAACCTGACTGAAACAGAAAGTACCAGATTTCTTAAAAGGGAGGTTTTCCTTTATTTTTTTTTCCCTTTATGCTCCCTCCCCTTTTCACTTGGGAGGATGATAATGACAAGGACTGTTCCCCCTCCCACCACCACCACCACACACCATTTTCTTCTTCTGAAGGGACTGAATGAATTCAGTAAGGTCCTTGGAAAAGCCTGGAGTAACCCTTGTTGGCCCTTGTCTTTGTCTGGGGAATGGGGTCATTGGGTTTACTGCTTCCTCCCTTCCCACTCCTTCTTAGTTCCCAGGAGACACTGTCTTCAGGTTGTAATCTGGTATGGTGACTGGCATGCTTCTGAATGAATAGAACATTTTGACTGAGGTTCTGTCAGACTTTCCTTTCCCAGGTGGTGGATGAGGTTTTTGGGGGGTGTAGATGGTTCTTTCAAGGAGGGAAACAGAGGCTCCACTGGGTTCGTTCGTTTGTTTGTTTTTGGTCACACCTTCCAGAATCCAGCTCCAGATTTTAACCTTGAGGTTTCTGGGCTGTGTGGGCTCTAAAAGCAAAGGAGGGAAGGGTGAGTCTCTTGGCTTTGGGAAGCATGATGGGGTGGTTTGAGTGCTATTTAAAAAATGGCTTTCACCAGGGAAGCCCTTAGCCATGGTAGGTTTGCTCCTCCTCCCCATGGTTTTGCAGACTTAAATCCAGGCCAACAGTATGGCTGTCTGAGGTGTTGGAACAGGAGGTCCATTCCTGTTGGTGACAGCACTGTGATCCTGTTCTGTGATGAGCCAGGTATAAAAGGTCAGTGTGGTTTTCACTGGGCCATTTGTGAAATAATTGGGTAGGATGTGTAATTTGGCATTCGAGCTTCTAATCAGGGGCACCTTTGTGTAACGGGGCGCACTGTGGTAATGGAGGTAATGGATGATTAATAGGCTGAGATCTGGGAAGAGAGCCAAATAGCCCTCTTTTTTTTGGATACAAATGTCATACTCTTCTGTGTCCATACAAGACACAACATGTAAGAGTCTGGGACAGTTTGCTTGGTAAGCTGGCTGCTGGTAATCCAGAATCTAGGGAGACCTCACGATGTGAGGAGGCAGATTCATTAAATCTCCCAATATAGAAGCAGACATTGTGCTATGGGCCACAACACTCCATGAACATTAGCAGTAGTTGATCATTCCTACAGGTTGTAAGTTGTGTTTTTTTTTCCCCCTCCTAGTCAAAAGTGGAAGTGCTATACAGAGCAGACAAGTTTGCTGAGGGTTTTAGAAGAGACTGACTAGGTAGTAGGTTTGATAGATGAGGGAAATGGGAAATGACGACAGAGATGGCAGGTCTTCCTGTCAGAGATTCTTCTCTTAGTAAGTCAAGACTAAGCACAAGGTCAAAAAGGATGACTAATACAAAAGAAATAAGATCTGGAAGTCAGATCTTATTTGAATAAGGTAGGAGCTAATGGAGTAGGTAGGAGCAGAGCTGTAGAGGGAGAAAAAAATGCCCAACATCTTGTCAGGAGCTCAAGAGTCCCAGTTTTCTCTGACGAAATTGTTATGGAAAAGTTTTGGTAGTCAAGTCAGCAATGGCTCAATCAAGCATTATACGGAACTTCTAGCAGTTTAGGAAATCGATGCCATTTTCAAATGCATAACCCATTTTCAGGAACCAGTAACTTTAGCCAAAGGCATGAGAAGAAACTTTATGAGCAGCAGTTTCAAAAAGAAAACAGTTTTTTTTTTCTTTTGGGCAAAGAGAGAGGGCAGAAGATGGAGAGTAGGGGAGCTATAATATGAAACAGGAGTCTGAATGATTTTCCATGGATGAGTTTAGCCCAGGGAACATTTGTCTACTAAGGACAGCAAAACAAAAACAAACAAACAAAAAAAAAAAAAACAAAAAACAAAACAAAACAAAACAAAAAACCTTTACTGTGGAAGGTAAGCATAGCTTTCCAGGCATCTGGGACATGGCTTAAGCCTTCAACCCCTACACCACCCCACTGCACCCTCATCCACATTAATACCTGTCAGGATCTAGGTGGTTCCTGTTGCAGGGCCAGGGTAGATTTCCTGGTTTAATCTGAACTAAATAGCTTTGCCAGCAGGGGGCGGAAAAGTAGCTAAAGCGACCTGGAGGATCCTAATCCTACACTTCAGGTGTGATGGCTGAGCCTCACACCAACTAAAGCAGGCATCCACACATTTACAATCGGACTTAGCAGTAGCAGAGAACTAAAGGAGCCTCCAGGTCAGTGTGTTCCCATCTCTCTCCAGACACGTGGTGCTCCCTGCCGCGCTCCGCAGCGTAGGAAGACACAAGCATTTGCTTGTGATTACTTGAGTCACGAATACACACAGCCTAACGGGGGGGGGGGGGGGGGGGGGGGAGAGTTTAATTGGAAATGTTAATCAATGCAATAGATCCGTGTCTGATTTGCACATTTGGTCATTTATCTGCAAGTTGGGACAATCTGTGCTGTACCCAGGGGAGGCAACCAGGGGGGAAAATAGTGCAGCTACAGCTGGGACTAGGGGTGGGAAGCAAAATAGGGGAAGTGGACCTTGAAGACCAAAAATAAATGATCAATTTACTGGTAGGGAGAAGAGTCCTCTCAAATACATTTTCAAGAAGATCATGAGGTGCATGGTCCAGAAGCTCGCAGAGCTAAGGGGAAGAAAAGGTTTTCTGTGCGGTAGAAGGGGGTTGGATACAGAGAAAAGATATATGTTTTGGGGGGCAGCAGGGGGGTAGCTAGGATAACATGAACCTTGGCAATCAGATCTCAGATGTTCTTGGCTGAATGTGTGTGATACAGTGCCTGTTTCCTTGACCTTCAAATGACGGAAGTTAAACTAGGTGTCTTTAATCTGGTTGGAAACATTTTAGGAAGTGGATCCATTTATACTTGGTAGTTAAGATAGCCACTAAAGTTCAGCTTTCCTCAACAAAAGAAGATAGCCTTTCTATATCACTTTCCATTTTGTATGCTCTCCAATTTAGGGAAAGCCCATATAAAACCGCTATCTACACATTTATCTTTTAACCATATGACTTCACTTGTATTTCATGGGAACGAGGAACGTTCAGGAAAGAAGTCCAATTCAGTATTTGCTGGGTTCCCTGCAACTAAGGCCCAGAAAAGCTCTTTATGTTAGTTTTCATAGACAGATCATAGGGAGAGGCACCAATATTCAGATATTCATTACTGTTTTAACTTCCAGGGCAGTGTAACGATAGGAAGGGCTTAGGGTGAAGATAAAGATTATATATTCTCAGAGAGGTTGGGTGTGTGTGTGTGTGTGTGTGTGTGTGTGTGTGTGTGTGTGTGTGTGGCTTGAGGGTGGGTCTCCTTTTCCCTCATCTCTATCTGAGCCTTGTGAATTCTTTGGAATTCTGTACCCTAAAGGGACCACTATCTCTGACAGTTAGCACAATATCACCCCCTAGTGACCTCACTTACAGACACATTTTTCTTAGCTCCTCCTTACTATCCCATGATCTCCATCCAGGGTACCAGTACTCTTACACATACAGCTCTTACTCCCAGAAAGCAAAGGCACACTCGGTTTATCAAACACTGAAGGGGAAACTCTGGACATGCAGCTTCACAGCATTCTTCTCCACTGTGAATAGGTTTAGAGTGAAGGGTATCGCTTTCTTCTCCCTTGTGCTTTTTTCTTCTTTGGACCTGAAAAAGGATCCAGGAGCAATAACCAGAAATATTTAGTGCTGCATAAGACACTTGCCAATGGTTCTGTGGAAGAAAGCATAATTGTCACAACTTGCTTTGATCACCATCCCAAGGTTATAGTTTTAGTCCTCAGGCAGGGATTCTGGCAAAAAGCTAAAATGCAGCAAGGAAATGGAAGTTAGATATGTACAAGATGTGTGTATCCATACTTTCCCAGATTCCAACAAGAGGTGTGAGCCACAGGCAGAAAGCAAGGCAGCATAAATGCACAGTATAGTACAGCCATGCAACACTCACCACTCAGTTCAGCCGTACACCATGGTGTAGACTATATATGCTACACATTACAAATTAGACACATGGCATATACACACGCATGTACTATGCATGGTAGTGATGCAATCACATGTGCAACATTACAGAAATAAAATGCATACTGACAAAATAAGCAAGCAGCATGATATAAACACAGCACTGCATACATAACACAATAAGGCTCAGGATAAACACAACGTGCTATAAACATGACACATGATATACACACGTGCATCTAACAGTGTGAGGAATAGCACAGATATACATGATCCAGCTTTTGCTGATATACAGAATAGGCTAGAAATATACACTAAGTAAGCAAGGGGTGTAGACACCTGGTAGCCTACCGGTTGCTTCTGCACTTGTTCAAGCTACCCAACTTGTGGGTTCAAAGCAAACTACCATGAAGCTACCATTTGATATTCCAAATGAGGGTCTATGGAAAAAGTGAGGTGCACTCAAGGGAAACTTGAGATTAGAGATTTGGGTTAGTGCAGGTTGCTGCATTCATCCTCTTTCCATTGTCTCTAGCATTCTTTCTCATCCCTCCCAATCAGATGCTGCTTCATCAGTAAACACTCATCATCAGGAATGGTCCCTATCTGACACCCTATCCTCATACCCGGGCCCTTCTGAAGTTCTGACAGCTCTTGCCTCCCCACCTCATCTCATCTCCTTACAAAGTGAGTTCTTGCAGAGAGGGAGGAGGTGACTCATCATCACTCAGTGATGTAGTGGGAGGGATTTGGAAAACTACTAGGGATATGCCTGTGGGAAATCCACAGGGATGCTACAGCTGCTAGCTGGCAGTTGTGCTCTACACTATGCACCAGAGGAAGAGTAGACCCAGGGTACAGCATTATTCTTTTTGCTTAAGAGGTAGAATTGGAGATCATCGGACTTTTCTTGGCTTCCTAAGAACTTCAATTTTGTTTTCTTTTTAGATAGCCATCAATCTATTTCTTTGGGTTAGAACTCTGTATTTTGTTGTCTGTTAATAACTGGGTGCTATCCTGGGTAACTGCTCTGTTGAAATTAACATGTAGTAGCTACTTTCCTTGGGGAGTAAATATGGTTGTGTGTTATGGAGTGAGTCGGGGAGAAGTAGGTAGGGACTGTAGAGCTCAGAGTTCTATAAAGAGGAAAAATAGTTTTTCCCTGGAGAGGATCAGTTGATTGTGGGGAAAGGCAGAAAGTGGAGGTTGACCCCTGTCTCTGGCAGAAGGTGTAGCTGGATGGTAGAGTGACTGCCTAGCATGCAACACACCATGGTTCTAAATTCCATCCAGCAGGAGATGGGAGAAGAAGGAAGGGTAGGGAAAGGAGAGAAATCTTGTTTCCAACACAATCAGACATAGAAACCTCTGTGAGGTTTGGTGGCTAAAAGAGTTGAAATGGAGGTGGAGACTTGGAATTGAGGGACAAAAGAAGTGAATAGTAGTAGCAGGTTACTAGGCAGCTCAGATATTCTCAGTGGGTATTACCTCTATTGTCTACTGTACACCGACTGTGCCATCTCTGGTAAGTGTGCAAATTTCCCCTAATTCTGAAAATTGTGTACATTTTTCACATGCATCTTATTTGACTTAGCCCTCCTAATATGTGTCTAAAACGACTAGGGAAGCAGATCTTTTATAGCTGATAACAAGTAGGCCCACAGTGGTGACATGGCAAGCATCAATTATTAATCTGTACTCTCATCTCCTAATTCCCAGTTCGGTACTCTTTGCAAAATCCTACATAATAATGTTTTTACACTTCTTACCTTTCTGATTCACTAGCCTTCTTAAATGATTTTTGGAAATGTCCCACTCCTACCTCGCTCTCCCTCTCCCTTTTTGTTTCTCCCTTCCCCTCCCCCCGTTTGTGTAACATAATTTGGGTTAGGATGAGGAAGTCATAGCAGCTGTAAAAAAGGTTCATCTCCCCCACAACACTTTTCTCAGCAGGCTCCCCCAAGAAAAGACAGCTAAGTCCTTGCATCTTATGGCAGCTGGTGTGCACAGCACTGAGTCAGTCAGAGCTGAGGCCACTCCAGCCCCCTCTCATGGGCAGCGCTCACCTGTGCTGAGATCCTGCAGTGGTGGCTGTGTGGGTCATGGATTTCAGGGCATGGAGTTAGGGGTATTTTAATGTTGCCTTCTCCTCTGAGCTCAGGTACCATTATCAGGCCTGGGGGCAGGACCCCCTATTTTCTGAGGTGTTCAGTCTGTTATAGCTGTCCTTCACCTCTTGGTTATTCCATCTCTAATACTGGAGTGGCAGCCTTGAGGTGAGGAGGAGAAACAACATAACAGCCATTGCCATGTCCTTTGCAAATGTCAAGCACCATCTAAGAGCATCAATGTAACAAAGAAAATGCTTCCCATCAAGCTGTCATTTCTCCTTTCCTGATATCTAAGTGCCATTTCAATAATATGTCACAAATCCGCCAATCAGCTCCTGTGGTTTCCTCTGCCCTATAATCTTAATTTTTTTCTTCATATTCAAATACATTCCCAACCCACTCCTCTTCCTTGCTTCTGGGACTGGTAGGCTCAGCTAAAATTTTATGGAACCTTCTCCCTACCTTCCCACCTAACCAGGTGGCATACTGCCTCCCCCAGCTCCCCCAGAATGAGTCTGTAGTGTACATTGTTTTTCTCTCCTCATCATAACTCATTCTTAAAGAATTCCTAGAATATTTCTCTGCACAGGTAAACTAGATTATCAAGGGAAGGACTTTAGTCATACAGGTCTCCACTGTGCCTTACAAGTGACCAATAGTTCCCCAGCAGCTTTGCCCGTGGGCTCATTTCTTCCTCTGCGCATGCCTGTCATCTCTCTGTCTGCTTCCCAAGCAGTCACAGTAGCCTCCCCTATTGCCTTTTCCACCTACCCTTCTATAGTATACCCTGCAGCCTAGATGTCCCCGTGTGTCTCTGTCTAGTCCACTGTCTGTCTCCTGGTCAGATGCTTTAGACATCTCTCCTGTTGTCTGTCGACATCCCCCACCCCTAAAGAATTTCAAGAAAAAAAAAAAAAAGAATGTGCAACTAAATTTTCTCTCATTGGAGCTTATCCTGGGCCTAGAAGACAGCAGAACTGCATCTCAGCAGCAGGTGTTTGTGTAATGCCTTCTCATGAAAGGGAAGCGCTGGAGTTTCGGCCATGGAGTTGAAGGTATGAAATTACAGCCTCACTGATACTGATGCATTCAACTTTCTAGAGATGGTCAGATCCAGGATTCTCTATACACTTTGACTGACAGAAGGTAACTAGAACTGACAAAAATAAAAAGTGTGCCTCAGAATCTCTCCTGGGTTTTTGGTGGCAGCCACAATAATGTTTTATTTACTGTCTACTGTTGTCAACTCTGAGCTAGGCACTTTACAAAGCAGGTGTTTCCTCAGCTAGTTTGTACTTCTCTCTCTGAATCTACAAGCAGTATCAGCTTAACTTAGTTATTTTTGGCATTGTCAACATAGAGGTTGAGAGGGACTCAGTAACTCTAGAACTGTAACAACACTGCTATTTGGGAAGGAAAGCCATTTTCGGAAGAATTTTCTAGCCTCCAGTGTTCTTCAGGACTCACTTAGTTACATCCCTGCCCAGATTCACCCTCACTCATCATTCTTAACCCTTCACCCTCACATACAATCATGTTTATTAACCTACTCTACACACAGCTGAATAAACCCATATTCATATATTCATATTTTCATTATGATACACCTTACACCCTGCGTGAATGCTTCCGCCCACTCATACCTTTGTATTCTCTTAACATTTTCATACACGTTTATATTTACTCACATTATAGAGGATATAATGTAACTCAGTAAGATAGTAATATATAATCTTATTTACTAACACACCTATATAATCAAATGCTGCTGCGCAGACATACCCTAACTTTCCTCATGACCAACTCAGGCTATTTTCCATAGTCACAAACATATACAATATATCGGTTTCATATGCTCTGGCATCATTGCACTGATATTATCATTTTTTTCTCACAGTCACACATGACACATGGACACACAGGTGTATGCACATACTCATATAATTCATGTATATAGATTATAGCAATATAAACAATGTCTCACAGACTTACCCTTGTGTATTTTTGAAGTATTACTGTCTCCTGCACTAGTATGTTTTCACTCACATGCACAGAATTGAAGCTACCCTTCTTCCTTCCTCATTTTTTCAGAGAGTCTCACTTCAACATAGAGGCATATATTTTGACACCCACTGATATTCACGAACTTTCCTTTCACACAGATATCTAATCTTCTCACGCAATACTGTACCTTCAGACGCCCAGCCTGAAATAGTTATACACACATTTTGACAAACACAGTCATTTTTACCTGCTGTTGTCACTTGTCCTTCTTACACAATCTCTCACACACAGAGACACACATTGACATGCGCATATCCTCATTCCTTACTCACACAAATGCATAAATGCAACAACACACTTCATGCATAGCCATATTCACATACTTATACTTATGTATTTTCAGTTCTGCACACTCACTTTCAGGACTCCATACTAAAAATTATATATTCCCACTCATTCATAGGAATACATATTAATCCTCCCTTACATTCTTAAATGTACAAACTAGTCCCTGTTCATACCATCACATGTTTTCAAACAAACACTGTTATACTGAACATAGACTAGTATTTGTATATATTTCCACTCTCTTTTCTCATATGGATACACACTCACATTTTACATGCATTTATTCAAGTGTACATAGATTGATATGTACAGTGTTTATTATCACTAATGTGCATTTTACTGGTATGTACAATGGGATGCATAATTCGTATCTCAATAATCAATTCACATAGTTGCATAAATGCATTTACACAGTTGGTTGCTAACACCACACATGTCAGTTATTGATCTTTACACTCATTCATGTATCACGCTACCATATACTCAGTTACATTGATTGATACACTTACTCATTGACCCATATGCCTGAACAGTCACATACTCTTTCTGCAAACTAACCCTTACCTGGGGACACTGATAATATACTTCTTCACATTGGCACTGACCTACACTCTCTCCCTAATATAAGCACATTAGCTCACATATACTGATAGTGACTCCTACTCATATGCAAATTCATATACGTTTTTCTTCAAATCTTTATATGCCTTCACAAACTGACATTTTCGTAGTTATACACTTTCTCAATGACATCTCCTCTGAGAACATTAACCAATCCCATGTAACAGTGGTGAGGTTTGCATGGTGTGATTATTTCCTAGAAGTTCATGCTTTGACTTGTAATCTCCTTTCCTCAGAGGAGGGTAAGGCAAGAGTCTAATTCCTTAATGCTGTGCCATGAATAATAATAGCACATTTATGGTCTTATGTTTACAACATAAAGCTGTTGTTGGTTATACACATGGAAAGGGAAGATCTTTTCCACTTAGGCCTCACAGATCTACCCACATATATTAACACTATGTTAACCAGGAACACAATAGTCAACAAAGACAAAGAAGGGAATTCTTCCTTTGAGAAGCCACACACTGTTTTATGTCTTCTCTTTGTTCTGAGTACCCCTCTTTCTATTAACCCCAGTACTTAAAGTGTATCTTAAAAATATATATTAATAACCTCAACAGCTGCTTTGTTAAAGCAAGGAAGAAAGGGAAAGAAAAGGTTAATAAGCTAGTTGGATGATAAAATTCATTTCTCCTGTGAGTGTGCCCACACATATGCAGACCCCACTGAAATTTCAACAGCTGTTACTAACAAGTCCCCAGAGGAGATTTCTGTGTAGGCGTAGGTAAAGATAAGCTGATGGGAGTTCCTTACACCCAGACAGACTGCAGAAGAAGCCCAGGCTCAGGAGTGAGCCAGGAAAACATTAACTTGGATCTGGAAATTTACAAACACGACAGCACTCCCCAGCAATCATTTCAGTTGCCGGCTTCCTCCAGTGGAGTGTTTCGGTACCACAACTTAATATAATACGGAGCGTAACAGAGTGTGAAATAATGTCTGTATGCCATGCCTAGCCCCGGAAGAACTAATACTGTGACCCAATTAAGGAACTAAAAAAAAAAAAAAAAAGGTAGGCAGTAGCATGTTATCAGTACACATTGTCTTCCTCATCTTAGAATTCTAATGGCTTACCAGATCAGAGGATCCTTCTATAGGCTCTACATGGTGTCAACCCAGAGAGAGATTCAAATGGGTGAAAGACACATACTGTGCCTGTGAGGTATTTTTTCATTTGTGCATGAAAAAATAAAGTCCATGAAAGTTTCATAAAAGGCAACAGTCCTGAAGCTTGGCATCAGAGCTATCTTTATTGTAACATCCAGTGGTCTTCAGGTTGTAAAGGACATAAAGGTCCGTAAATGGTTGGGAACTTCAGGAAAGGTTTAAAGAAGGCACTTGCCAAACTAAACTTTCTCATAGACATCTTGCTCAACATTGGGCTGTGCCATCTTTCCAGAAGATTGTATAATAGATTCCTCTGTCACTGGGCCTAAGGTAGAGAAAGCACTAGAAACCTTAATGAGATCATTATACTTTATCAACATCAAGATGCCACCTCCTTTTGGAGACAGCTTTTGAGAAATAGCCTGGCAGTTTTACATTTGATAGTTCATAGTTGATACCTGAAACTCACCATAGGCAATTTGTACAATTTATGGGATGATCTGAAGGAAAACTATGTACCAGCCTGGATCCACATCAGTTTAATGAAAATTGTCTAGTGAGAAGAACAAGTCACCAGAACTTAGGTGTTATTTTATGCCTTTGGAAATCTTTTTTTCTTGTTTCTTTTTATTAATTACAGTTTATTCACTTTGTATCCCCCCTATACCTCACTCCATCCTCCCCTTCCAATCTCACCTTCCCTCTTCTCCACCTCTGTCCCTCTCCCAGTCCCCTGATAAGGGAGGTCCTCCTCCCCTTCCCTCTGATCCTAGTCTATCATGTTTTATCAGGAGTGGTTGAATTGTCTTCTTCTGTGGCCTGGTAAGGCTGCTCCCCCCTCAGGGAGAGGTGATCAAAGAGCAGGCCAATCAGTTCATGTCAGAGACAGTCCTTGTCCCCATTACTATGGAGGCCACATGGACTCTGAACTGCCATAGGCTACCTCCGTACAGGGGTTCCAGGCCATCTCCATGAGTAGTCCTTGGCTGGAGTGTCAGTCTCACAAAAGACCCCAGTGCCCAGACTTTTTGGATCTGTTGCTGTCCTTGTGGAGTTCCTATCCTCTCCAGGTCTTACTATCTTTCATGAGATCTTTGGAAATCTTTTTAATTTGTTTCTTGATTACAGGAAAGGCATTAGGAGATCAACTTAGGGGTCAGTAAGGCTAACATCTGAATCTTTGTTTAGCCAATTTCTAGCTGTTTAACATAGTTTATTAACCTCTCTTAAACCTCTTACAAGGATGAAATGAGATACTTTAACAGTTCAGTATCTGCCCAATAGAAAATGTGCAAGTGACAGATCCTATTATTATCTTTCCACTGCCTTTGGAAGGCACCATCAAAAGGAGAGAGCTCCTAGACAGCAGAGAAATGGTGTGGAGCCAAAGCCTTTGCAGCCAAAGCCTGATGTTCACTGGGCTCCTTTGGCTTATTTTTAATCTTTTATTTCAGCTCAGCCAAAAGCTAGCTGTCAGTGTTATACTTTCTCATGGAGACAATTGAAAAACATGACTACCCTTTAGCTTCCTCAATCCTTGCACCACTAGGGTATGTTTATCTTGCAAACTCATCAATGTTCCTTGTTCATGTATGTGTGATATAGTGATATAAATGCTTCCTAGAAATCTGACAAACTTTCAGTGATGGTACCGTCATTTACTGTTCCAGAAAGTGAGGGAGGAAATGTGCAAGAAACTCATAATTCTGGTAGGCCAACAGTCAGCACACATCTGTCCTCTCCCCCCACTAATGTTAAATGTCTCTTTTGTGGATAAAGAATTTGCTCTTTTCCAAGGTTCGGTCTCAAATATCACAGAGGAAGTATAGTTCATTTACTTTGAAACTGTAAGGACATTTGTGACCAAGGAGATAGTGACTAGCTGGGACTAACTGGACCTTTGAAACTTAGTGTGGCTGAAGAGTTATAAATAAGAGCATAGTGATTTTGAGACTAGCTCTGTGGTAGGGTGCTTGGCTAGTATTTATGAATCCCTGGATTGATCCCCCAGTGTATACAAGAAAGAACACAATCTAAAAACCAGAACATAGGCTTCAGAGTCACAGACAGTGCTGTAAAGTTTTTATCTTTAGTTTGCTAGATCTATGGCCTTGGACAAGTGAATTAATGTTCCTAAATGTCAATTTCTTCATCTCTTTCAGATAAAAATAATATTAAAACGTCATAGATACAAGTTATGTGAACTTGCATATGAGTAACTTTTAAACACAATACCTAGGATATGATAAGATCTCAGTGAATAATGGTGATTGTATTTATAGCTTGTGAATTATGCAGCAGTAATGATAAATGTTTTTATAGCAGGACATCTTTGGTTGTTTTGAAGCACATTCCACATGCAGAACATTGAATCCTCAAATGCTTTGATGAGGAAGACCCATTTTACACATAAAGAAGTAGCTGTAGAACAGCCAAGTAATGAAGAGAGCAATATCAGCGGTATAGGCTAAGCACACTCTCGGCCAGAATAAATATTTGCATTTTCACATGAAAAAGACTTATGGAGCTATAGTTACCAAATGGAAGCTACTTTAACAGATACTGTTCCTTCCTATGGGAAAACTATCTAAAGGTGACCCATGGTTTAGCTGAAACCTACTGTATTTCACTAGCTGAAACCTACAGTATATCTTACACAATTCCCAACATAATACAAGATTGCAATCAATGTGACAACATTATAGTATTGTTGAGAACAGGGCAGAGTATTAATAGTTACAGAGGTAACAGCCACAACCAAGAAGAATATTTCTTGAGGGATAAGCTGTGGTATCTTTCATGTTGTTCTATTACAACAGACTGTGAAGTGTTAGAATTCTCAAAATATATCTAAGTATATATATCTATAGACATGTGGTAGCTCTTGTTTCTAATGTACAAATAACAAGAGAGCAAGCTAGGTTAAATTTGCAGAAAGGCTAGGTGACAGAAAGGAACATTTCTGACCTGCCTGTAACTTTGCATCATGATCAGTACATTCAACTTCAAGCATTCTCATCTTAATTTCTTTAACCTCATACAATTCACCTCTCTGACCTTTCTCTATAATCCCTGGCTCTTCTCTCTGTTCCAGATCCTCAACACTGATGTTCACCACAGGTCCTCTCTTTTCTATTACTCTATGCACTTTCTGGGCAGTTACACATTTCTTCATACTTATGACTTCCAAGTTAAAATCTTGAGTCCATATGTCCAACTGTTCTTGGAATAATTCCAGAAGCCGTACCATTGTGTCATAAGTATGTTTCCAGTGTGGTTACTGTTTTAGTGTTATCTCTACTGAGAAGACATGCAACCAAAGATAAATATTTTTCTACCATGTAGGAACTGCAGTTTGCTTCAAGTTTTTCTTTTGATTTCAAGAGCAAGATGCTTAAACATTTTTCTTGTTTCCCCATATACATTTCTAGATTCACTTTTACTGAGATTTCCAGTGTGTCACTGGCTTTGTCCTCTTATTGTGCATTTGAGATGTTCGTAAGTGTTTTGTCATTTTAGAATTATTGCCTTTCTCAGAAGAGCCTGCATACGGATTTAGGTTCATTTTCTTTAAAAACCCATTAAAAGAGATGTCCTACTGGCCCACAACTTGAAGATCGTTTCTTATTTTTCAGAGTTCAGTCAGTGCTGATAACCAGTGGCTGCTATGCAGAGAAACGCTAGTTGTAATCACATGTGTTATTCTCATACCAAATTCAGTATTTTATTTCCCATTCTTTAATCTTATTGATTATTCTCACTTTATAAATCTGAAAACAAAACCACAGTTTTTGCAGGAATCAGTCTTATGGCTATAAAACAAGGAAACCTCCCCTGTTCCTTTGTATCCACGTATCCTCAGTAATATTTATCTATTCAGATTCCATTTGGGGCATTAGAATATTGATGCCATTGGGATATACAAAAAGGCTGCTATTTGTTTTTAAAACAATATCTAATATTTATATCCCACCAGGCCTAGCATCACTACTCTCATTGTTCAGTTTCCAAAATAGGTACCATATCTCCCAAAATCTCTTGTCTCCTGCCTTCCTTTTTCTGTATCACTTGTGTTTCTTCTCTCTTGATTCATCATTATATTATACTTCAAAAGTCATTCTGTTTTCACTACCTGAAAAATTTAAAAAGTCCTGTCTTCAATTGAGTATCTACCATATTGACATCTGTGTATTAGTTCTATAATAAAAACTACTCATACTATTTCATTGGCTGATGGCAAGGACTGTGATATAACGGCAGGATTTTTTTTAACTGTATCTTTAATTAGGGAGAAAAAAGCCAAGCCAAGCTGGGCGTGGTGGCACATGCCTTTAATCCCAGCACTCTGTGAGGCAGAGGCAGGCAGATCGCTATGAGTTCAAGGCCAGCTTGGTCTACAAAGTGAGTCAAGGACAGCCATGGCTACACAGAAAAACCCTGTGTCAAAAGCACCAAAAATAATCAAGAAAGAGAAAGAAAGAAAAAGAAAGAAAGAAAGAAAGAAAGAAAGAAAGAAAGAAAGAAAGAAAGAAAGAAAAATTGAAAAGTTTTTATTTCATCTCTACATAATTCATGTTTCTGCTTTTTTCTCTGGTCTCCCTGGACATTAACCTATACAGTTTTTTGTGCCTGAAAATGCCTTTCCTATAATTGTGGTTACTTGTTCTACCTAATTAAATTTAAATATACTTCCACTGTGAAGCTTCTTTTTACAGACCCCTCCAGTAACAACACGTTTTCATCTTTGAACTAAACTGTCATGACTGTCCTTTTAAGTCTCTTCAAGGTGGCAATGTTGTTCCTTTTTCATCTGGGCACTATTACCTAACCATTTTATTCTGTCCTTCCTAAGCATCGTCTATGTAGCTAGGCATAGAACAGACATGGTGGAAATGTTGAATGAATTAACAAATTTGTGAATATTCAATGATTTTTCTAAACATTCTAGAATAATCTGCAAGTAGAGCTGCAATTGATCTGTTTTCTCTCCTTAGAGATAATTATTTTATATATTTTTAAATTATTTTTTAATTTTTATATTAATTAGAGTTTATTCGTTTTGTATCCCAGATGTGGCTCCCTCCCTGATTCCCTCCCAACCCCACCTTCCCTCCCTCATCTCCTCCCATGCCCTTCCCCAAGTCCACTGATAGTGGAGGTCCTCTTCTCCTTCCATCTGACCCTAGCCTCTCAGGTTTCATCAGGAGTGGCTGCATTGTCCTCTGTGGCCTGGCAAGGCTGCTCCCCCTCAGGGAGAGGTGATCAAAGAGCCAGCCACTGAGTTGATATAATTCTTACATGCTTAGAAAAATACCTACAAAAAAGCCATACAAGATGACACAATTTAGTTTTTAAGCAGAAAAGAATAGTTTACTTTCCCAAGTATTATGTTACTAATGTTTTCTCAGATGTTTGCTCTATTCATATAGATGTATCCAGTACTCAAATATTTTTTGTAAGACCCTACTGGTTTCTTATTTTGCAGCTTATCTGGATCCAGAATCCCAGCAAATACTTGCAAATACTGCTTTCTATGCAGTTTTGGCATGTCTTCTTCCTCATGGAGCACCAATATCACTTAGCTCAGTATAAACAAGTACCCAAAGCAGAGGAAAAAAATTAGCTGATATACTCAGAGTAGTCATTTGTTAGACTACATTATTATTATTATTATTATTATTATTATTATTACAACATATTGATTTTTAATTTTCAAAAATCTGCTGAACTCTTATACACTTGTCATGCTCTTCATCCTGTTGACTCCTTTGGGAACATTAACTAAGCTTTCTATTTTTTCCTCCTTTTGAAGCATCTTTTGCCTACCTGGATTTAATCACATTGTATTCCTACAGTGTAACTTCCTTGAAGACAAGAATAAATCTTGATCCATGTCTGTATTCTTCCTTTACCCAATGCCATACTGTACACATTAGAAGGTTAATGCACAAGGATGGGGGTGTGAGTGTGGGATTTTTTTTTTTCTTTTTCACTACATCTAATATTTGTACACCATTATTTGCTTGGTAGTTATATTGTTGTCTATACATTTGGTATGTGTTTAAGGATAACATGCAGTCACTGTTTGAGGCTTCCAACCTTACTCAGGGCTATGTAATTATTTATTTATGCTTATCACCTAACATGCTACCTGGAACACAGCACTGATAAAGATTTGTTAAATAAATGAGAGCATACACAGATGGGATGCTTAGTTGGGGGGTCTTTCATAGTAAAGTCATACTTTTCAGCTCCTCAAAGGGTACTAAGTCTGGTTTGTTGCAAGTCTGTTGAAATGAAGTCACTCTCAGATTAACAAAGATAAAGCATTAACTGGTGTGTTTTCCACTTGCAGGCAACGGTTTAAAATTCTTTTCTCTTCCTATACGCATCTGCATAGCTTACAGATACTCATTAATTGTGCATATAAAGGGATGGGACATTCCTCAATGATCTGCCCAAAGCCACCAGCCTAGCTAATGGTTATTTGACACATTTTGAGTGATATGTCATAGAAAAGTTGTTAGACTCACATTCAATGGAGCTAGGATATTCTAAGGTGATGATTATTTCATAAGGCTGTGTACATTTATTGTGAAAAGCCAGATTTCCTCTCCTTATCCCCTGTTCATTTGTCACAATACGTCTAAGCCATTGCTGATGTTCTAGAGGACTAATATGGAAACTCCACTGGTTCTTCCTCAGGCCTGACTGTTTCTTTCACACCATACTCTTCTTCTGTTTGTTTCTTCTGCATTTATTTTTTCTTTGTAAAACCCACTTATTTTTTCTTTTGAGATGCATGCTGAGACTGTTAACATCAGCTTGGGAGCTTGTCAGGATCACAGAAAAGTACATCGTAGTCTCTTCTTTTTATGTGTGTGAACACTGGTGAAGCAGAGCTTACTGGATGCTGCAGTAAGAATCTGCTCTAGCAGGAGCCAATCACAAGTCATATCTTCTGTAATCAAGAAGGAGAGTGCTGTAGAACAAGGAGACCAAGGGACTTGTTTGATCTGACAATTTGCCAATGAAGGAATGAGAAGGCTATAAAGAACTCAACATAATCGATTTTGAAGTCACCATCCAGAATAGAGATTTTGTTTCTAAACAATGTCGTTGTTTGGTTTATGATCCTTTCCAAACCCATGACAAGCTTTCTTTGTTTGTGTTACTTTTGTAATTTTGAGACAGGTTCTCATTCAGAGTTTGTTGGTTGGTCTTGAACTACTGTTACTGCTGCTTCTCAGGTGCTCAGATTACATGAGTAAACCACTATACCAGGCTTGGCTAGTTTCTTTCTTTCTTTCTTTCTTTCTTTCTTTCTTTCTTTCTTTCTTTCTTTCTTTCTTTCTTTCATATATTGTTTTAAAATAAAACACTTGATATCGGTGGTGGTATTTGGGGGAGGAGAGCAAAGATGAGGAATTACTAACCAGGACTGTGACCAAGCAAATGTTTATATTTGACTGTTTTTGAAGTGCGATAGATGAAAAGTAGATCTTGTCACCTTCCATTCTTCCTCCAAAATTTTAGAAAAACTTTTTAAAAGAAAATTTTCATTTTAGATTTATTTTATTTGTGTCTGTGTTTTGCCTGCTGAACCCCCTGGATTTGGAGTTATGGATGGTTGTGAAACATCATGTGAGTTACTGAGCACTGAACCACAGTCCTCTAAAAGAACAGCAACTGTACTTAAATATTAAGTGAGCTCCCCAGCTGGAACGTTTCTTAAAATAAATATTATTTTATATTTCCTAATATTTTCAAGTAAGATTCTGAAACACATGCACAGCCTTTAATAATTATGGATATTTAAACTTTGATTAAAAGGCAAACACTGGGAGTGAGTTGCTATATTTTATGCTAGCTCAGACTCTGTGACTACCAGATCTGATAGTAAATCACTTTCAGCAGAACTACAAACTGTGCTCAATTGAGCTAAGTTCTTGGTTTAGAAACAATCCCAGGTATCAACTCCGCTCAACTCTTCTCTTCAGACATGCATGGACATCTCTCTTACAGAGAGCCCTTCTGAGTGCAGGGAATCTAGGGACTAAACAAGGAGCTAAGATAATGAGCCATGAGTCACAGGTTAAATAGCAGCATTCAGACATCTCAAGGCTAATGCAAAAAGCCCTAAGAAGTGCAGCAATTGAAATTATGAGCTTAAATTTAAGGAAATGTGTTGATGTTTCACTGTGGTTAATAATTACAGTACATGCATAGTAATGGAGAACAGCTAGAATGCTACAGACCCAAGCCATTGGCTCAACACACCCTGCTCCTTAAGGATATTAGTCTGCATCTAATTTGTTCCATCTGAATGTTTCCAAGAGTATTACATTTTCTATTTGAGAAGCCGGAAATGTTTTATTACTGGATTCTGCTTTCCTTTTATTTTCCCCACCTATTCCTTTGAGGTATCTTTTAGTGTAATTATTTCTATTCTTTCATGCTTAAACATATCTATGCTTTGTACTTTATGCGACTTACTTTATCTTAGGTGTGTGGGTACTGGCAACAAAAAGCTGAAGCCTATAATGATGCATTAGTGTATAAATATAAATACACAGCAGACAAGCATTAGCAATTTCATGGCATTAGCTCATGTACCATATACAATAAATAATAAAGTATGATGCTGCATATATTTAGAGGCTTAAGAAGTCATTTGAAAAAGAACTATTTGTCCCTTGTAATATATGTAGGATATGAGATCCAGATGCTGGGGGTATACCTATTGACTTCGTTTATGTTTTTTTTTTTTTTTTTTTTTTTTTTTTTGTTGTTGTTGTTTTCAAAGCCTGACACTGAAATCTAACTACAATCTGCTGATTTCTTGGACTCACTCAATGCCAGGTTGCTGCTGAAAACAATGAAAGTATCTTTCAAGAATGTTAGCAGAGGACAAGACTACTATACAACTGACCTCATTTGTGTGTGTGATTGAAAGAGAGCATGACTGTTTTCTGTGTGAGCATGCTTGTATGAATGTCATCAGTGAGCTATCTCTTGAATAATCTAAGATAGAAACTATACGGCTGTAAAAAGAGCTAGTGCCTCCCTTGCTTGTCCGGCTGCTTTTGCAAACCTCCTGCCTGACAAGTAGCTCAGGTCCTCCCTTTCAAATGATATTACAAATGGCTTCCCTCCATTATCCACTGTAATGGTATCTCCCTGGCCAGCCTCTCTGAAACAGCACACCCCTGTCTCTGATAGCAGAGTTCTCTTGCTGAGTGCTCCCAGAAGAGGCAAGCTCCAAACAAGGCCGTCTAAGAATTGGTACAATCAATTGAAAAAAAAAAAAACATTTTGGAGTTTTATCAATAAACCGAATAGCCTTGGGCCTTTGGATGGGAAAAGAAAACGAACTCAGTAAGTACCCGCCCGAAGTGAACTGATATGAAATGGCTATGCTTGTTCTGTTACTATTTCAAGAGGTTAAAAATGTGCATATGAAAACTATGTGCATCTTTCTGTTTACTTGAATATATATTGTTGTGTTGTATTGTGTTGTTGAAAAGAATTGGCAAGAGTTTAGGAGTTTAAGGTGTCCTAGACCTGGAGCTTTAGCTCCTTTTGTCACTTAACCTGTATTTTGTATACTCTTCAGACATAATTCACTGTGTTGATGTGAGGCCTAACCCAGAGAAGAACAAGGAAGGATTTTTTTCAAAAAGAAATTACAAACATATATTTTTTTAAATTGAGATGTTGGTAACCAGATGCTAGCTGCCTTCTAAATGATGCCCATCTGCCTTGCAGTTAGACTAGTCCTCGTATTTGCAAGCATACCTTTCTTGTCTCAAGACTTGATATAAGTAGCAATGTAGACGTATGTAACATTATGAAAAACTACTCAAAGCTGAAACTAATGCCTAGAATGTATAGTGCTCCATTTAATAATCTCAAACACAATGCTTGTTGAGAAAAACACACTGTACAAGTTAATATGAAAGTATGCACTTATGAGTGGGGTACTCTTGCCCTCGTGGAGCTTATGATCTATGGGGCGGGAAAGTTATGCATAATTGCTCTATGCAGTTTGAGACAAGATGATAGAAATCTTAAGGTGGGCCCACATAGCTGCCTATGGTTAACAGATGGGAGTAGCAGTGTGCTTCCAGCATATCTTAGAAACTCAGGTTGGGCTCGTTATCTTTCTCATAAAATACCATCTTTGACATAACATAGTAATAGAAATTAATGTCTAAAACATGTCTAGAAATATTCAGCTATAGGTTGCTAGATGCAAAACAACTTATAATACTTTTTTAAAAGATAAGATTTTGTAGCCTTGTGGAAGGCTACATGGTTTTTCCTTTGCTCTCATTCTTTCTTTCTTTGGTGGCTGAGAGAAAGGTCAAATTATAAATTATCTACTATATTTTCTTACATTGTCAATCATGAATTTTGAACTGGGTAAATTCATTTCCTAATAATGCACACAAAATAGAGTGAGTTTGATGTTGGTCTAGGCTAATTACCAAAACACAGCTTGTTTCCCTACTGAGGTCTATGCCTGAATATTTGCATAGACATCTTGAAAATGTGTTTTTAGGGTACAAGTGAATATAGAAAAAAAAAAAAGCCAGCAAGTATAATTTGTGAATCGTGTTTCCTACCACCAAAGTATAAGTCAGTGTATACATCATTCCAGTAAAGGCAGCAATCTTATCTTCATAAACAAAAAATTATTCTGTCTTGATATAATTTTATAAGAAGACACATGATTTTAAATCTATGCTTACTCAATGCCCTCAAGTCTAAAGGCTATCATTAAAATTTTAATCCTTGATCTACAGCACTAATTCTTTTTATACAGAACCTTCTTTAAAGAATTTTTAGATAACACACTCATGTTTTAATGTCTTATAAGCCTACTCTCTTCTGCAATCCTAAAATCCATCTTCTTTCACATGCCCTTGTGTTAAATGATTATTATAACTCTGTCATTACAGTTTCTTAAAAATTCTAGTCTATTCTAGTGTAGTTTAGCCTTCTGTATTCTATATCTGTATGCCAGAAACATTACAGTCTAACCTGGATATTTCCTCTAGGCTTCATTCCAGTCTTATGTTGTATCTTCTAGTTTTATATGCAAAAAATATTAAACAATGTTGATGTGATCACCAATGTTTGATAATAGGCTTATGTTGCTGCTGGTTTTGGAGGCTTTCATTGGATTATGGCTGTGTATTTGCTATCTTGGGCTTTTGGTTGAAAGGCAATGTTTTGATTTGTTACAAAAAATATGCAAGTAACTAATTACATACATTTTGAAAGTACACAGATGTTTATTTCAACATATGTCACTCATGGTATTTGTTTTAAATATTTATTTTATTTGCTTATGGTTTAATAAATGGTCTTGCAAGTGGTAATACCAGAATGTCTGGCTTCTCATCCTTCACATACTTGGTATATAGTACATGTAATACATGGATACAACTGCCGGTTTTGGCTGCATCTAATTCAGCCTATATGCCATAGTGTGGATTTTGATTACAGTAGCTAGTCAGATCCATGCATGTTGATGGCTTTCTTTTTTAAACTCCTGGGAGTTTAGTCAGGTACTTCATAACAGGAGAATGCATGTAGAAAAATATGAGAGAATAATAACAATAGTTGAATGTTTCTAATTTCATCTACAGTAGTTCTACCTCCTAACAGCTATTTTTTTTCTACAGATGCTTTGCAGCAAGGTTCTTTGTCAAGAAGCAAGTCAGTAAGGGGCTGTGTGTGTTCACATAGTCACCTATGCACACATGCGCTCACACTTGTGCATGAGACTGAGAGGAGAGAGAAAAAGATATGAAAAATAAATGTAATTTATCCTAGTGGTTTTAAAACAGACTGTTTATGATCTTTGGTCATAGTGAAATAAAATACTTATTTCAAAATAGCGGATGTGATTTTAATTGAAGTACAAAATATATATCAACACTTAACTCCCAAGGGCTGGCCCATTACATAGTATCCACAGAAACCATTTAAATTCATTGTGAAAAATATAGTAGCTATGTAATCAGGTTATGAACAGATATAAACTGTGGCGGTTTATACACTAATGTTACCTATTTTTCCACAAAGCTACAGGCCAGTATCTGAAAGTAAAACAAATATCCTGTGGCTGGATCTAAAGTGCCACTCGAAAGTTTCTATTGTAAAAGTGAAAAACAACAGTTAAACTTAAGACTAAACAGTTTTTTTGATTGGGCTCCTAGAGAATAATAGTGCTTTTGTATAGCCCTTGAAATGGAGCCTGGAGTCATCCCAAACAAACTAGTCTCTTTTACGATCTTGGAAATAATGACATCATAGGCAGATTGAAGCAGCAGTCCATTAATAGTGTCCTTTGTAGAATGCTGTCTCAGAAAAGGACCTGACTTACTAAATTCGTATTCTTTACAAACATAAAATAATAGGATTGTCTCTTCCTACATTTATGGAAGATTATAAGATATCTCCCACCTGGGAAAAATACATTAACACCAAGGCTTCCTTGTGAATACATTCCTTTTCTCCACTGTTTTCCAAAGCATGCTGTGAAGCACTTGCTTTGAAGGTGGGTTAAGCAAGTCAGGAAGATAATTTTTGTTTGTGCTTTATAAAACTTGACAAAGAACTGAAGTAGTATCAAGATGATTTAACAAAATAAAATTTGTAAAGTCTATGCAAATAGAGAGTATTTAGGTCATGGTTTACATTCTCACTATGGAACTGAACATCCATTACTTAGTCTCATGTGCATCTCTGTAAACATTGATTCCAACCCTTCTAATGACTCCCCTGATGAGGCTAACGACGCTAAAACAATTGTGTTTTTTTGAGGGGTAGAAAGTCTGTCATATAAGCTTGGTTATCTGCAGAGTTCCTGTGATATCACACAATGTATGTGGCTTTATTTATTTATTTATCTATTTCTTTCTTTCTTTCTTTCTTTCTTTCTTTCTTTCTTTCTTTCTTTCTTCCTTCATTCATTCATTTCTTATGTGTTTTTGAAATTTGTATTTTTTCATTTTTTTATTTTTATTAATTACAGTTTATTCACTTTGAATCCCAGCGGTAGCCCCCTATTTCAACCCCTCCCAATCTTCTCCCTCCCTCTCCTTCTCCTATGACCCTCCCTCAGCCCACTGATAGGGGGAGTCCTCCTCTTCCATTTGAGCCTCGCCTATCAGGTCTCATCACAACTGGCTGCATTGTTTTCCTCTGTGGCCTGGTAAGGTTGCTACCCCATGGGGAGAGGTCAGTGATCAAAGAACCAGCCACTGAGTTCATGTCAGAGACAGTCCCTGTTCCCATTACTAGGGAACCAATTAGAGACTAAGGTGCCATGGGCTACATCTGGGCAGGGGTCCTAGGTTACCTCCATGCATGGTCCTTGGTTGGAGTATCAGTCTCAGAAAAGACCCCTGGGACAGATTTTTTGGTTCTGTTGCTCTCCTTGTAGATCTGTCCCCTCCAGGTCTTTCTATCTCCCCCTTCTTTCATAAAATTCCCTACACTCTGCCCAATATTTGACTATGAGTCTCAGCATATGTTTTGATACCTTGCTGGGTAGAGTCTTTCAGAAGCCCTCTGTGGTTGGCTCCTGTCCTGTTCCCTATTTTCTCCCTCTTCCGATGTCCCCGCTGTTTGCTTTTGTGAATGAAGAGGGAAGGATTTCCCATGCTCATGACTGGGCAGGATTAACATAGTAAAAATTGCTATTGTACAAAAAGCAATCTGTAGATTCAATGTAATTCCTGTCAAATTACCAACACAATTCTTTACAGAACTTGAAAGAAAAATTCTCAGCTTCATATGGAATACAAAGAAACCCATAATTGCTAAAACAATCCTCCAAAATAAAAGATCTCCTGGAGGTTTCTCCATCCCTGATATCAAGCTGTACTATAGAACAACAGTAATAAACACTGCATGGTACTGGCATAGAAACAGAATGGTAGATCATGGAATCGAATAGAAGACCCAGAAATAAACCAACACACTTATGAACACCTGATTTTTGATAAACACGCCAAAACTGTAACAATGGAAAAAAGATAACATCTTCAACAAATGGTGCTGGTCTAACTGGATGGAATTCTACATGTAGAAAAATGCAAATAAATATATTCTTATCATCCTGCACAAAACTAAAATCCAAGTGGATCAAAGACCTCAATATAAAAACAGACACACACTAAACCTGTTAGTAGAAAAAGTGGGGAAGAGCCTTGAACTCATTGGCACAGGAGACAACTTCCTGAACAGAACACCAAAAGCACAGGTTCTAAGATCAATAATCAATAAATGGGACCTCATGAAACTGAAAAACTTCTGTAAAGCAAAGGACACTGTCATCAGAACAAAACGACAGCCTACAGATTGGAAAAGGATCTTCACCACATCTATATCTGACAGAGGGCTAATATTCAAATATATGAAGAACTCAAGAAGGTAAACAGCAACAAATCAAGTAATACAATTAAAAAATGGGGTACGGAGCTAAACAGAGAACTCTCAACAGAGGAATATGGAATGGCAGAGAAACACTTAAAGAAATGTTCAATATCCTTAGTCATCAGGGAGATGCAAATCAAAACGACCCTGAGATTTCACCTTACACCCATCAGACTGACTAAGATCAACAACACATGATGGAGAGGTTGTGGAGAAAGGGGAACCCTCCTCCATTGCTGGTGGAAATGTAAACTCATACAACCACTTTGGAAAGCAATCTGGTGCTTTCTCAGACAATTAGGAATAGTGTTTTTGAAATTTGAGTTATAGGTTTTTAGTACAAATGGAAGAATTTCGTTTGAGTGTTCTGTCCTGAGTAGTTCTTAATTTCAAAACTAAAACATACCTGGGCGGATAGCCTCAGGGCCATCAGGTAGCCTGAAAAGAATCAGCACATAAGCATGCTTCCAAGTTTAGAGAGTATAGTTAGGAATGAGCAAATTGGTATGGAAGCCACACCTGTTGATCAAGAACAAAGGAGCACAGTATTTTAAATTATGCAGTTGCCCTAAGAACCCTTGCTGTCCTAGCCTCTTGCTTTGTTATACAAGATCAGATCTATTCTAAAGAGGACATGCTTGTCTCTCTGACTTCTGTCAGATCACGTTAAGTAATAAGTAATCAAAAAAATATGTATCATCTGGAAAATGGTAGCTCTTTATCTATGCGGGACAGAACTTTTCCAGAAACCTGTCTCTTGGTGTTTCTATTTAAATAATCAGGTCCTGCCTAGTAACTTCCACACTTAGTTTTTAATCAAACTAGTAGTCTGATATCTGAGATTTCCATAACGATAACTTCACATTTGGATATAATTATCGAGCCCAGAACAGTCTCCTACTAAATTCTTCCCAGTGGCTAAATAAAAACTGTGAGCTGGGACAATGTAAGTTATTGCCACTGATGGATTCAGTCTTTTCTGGAGAAGACTAAATTTAGAAGAACCAAAGGTCAAAATGCCATAGAAAATGTAGTGCATTAGCCCTGTTTTATTTTCTGTGGGTTATAAAAATTAGTAGTACCATTAACACATGGTACTTACTATATTAGCATATATTTCATTCTGACATCATAGTTATTTTTTCATTGTACCTTCTGCTATAATGCTCTAGTTTCACTTATACAGGACACACGTAGCCTCAGGTTGTTGTTGCGATGCCAAAACATTACCAGGTGCTTTCCTCATGATGATTACAGAACAGATACAGAATTAGTTTTAATTCATTAAGATAATGCAACCCATGGCAAAGGAAAAGGAAAGAGATCTGTGTAAGTGAAGATCAAGCTAATCATAGGGAACTGGCAACCGCTTGGCAGAAAAAGACATTCTTTGATATCTACTCATTTTATTGTTTATCAGTTTTCATACATTTATATAATAATATTTTTTTTTGGTCATTTTCACTCTCCATTCTCTTCCTTTTCATTCATCTCCAGCTCTGGGTGAAACTCTTCTTCTCACCCAGTCTTCCTAATTGCATGTTTTTTTTTTTTTTTTGATCTTTGTTTGTTTTTGTATGTTGCTTACATATTTTTTTTTCTTTTTAGTTACATTTTGTTATCTCTGTGTCCCAGCAGTATCCCGCTCCCTCATTCCCTCCCCAACCCCACACTCCCTCCTTGGTCTCCTCCCTGCCCCTTTCCAAGTCCCCTGATAGGGGAGGACCTCCTCCCCTTTCATCTGACCCTGTTTTATCAGGTATCTTCAGGGCTGGCTGCAAAGTCCTCCTCTGTGGCCTAACAGTCTCTTACTGGAGTGTAAATGGGCAGATATTTACTATAGCAAGCACAACATATAAGTGCTTATACACTGAGGAAAATGATAACTACTCCATCAGCAACCTTTGACTTTGAGTTATTTCATTATATATATATATAAAATATATATTTATATAAATTAAAAAAAAAAATATATATATATATATATATATTCATCCCACTTCTCCTCTGTTTCTCTTCAGAAAAGGTCAGGCCTCCCATGGATATCAACCAGCTATTCCCAACAATCTTTAATTGCCAATGGTCCCTCAGGGAGGGAGTGGGTATCATGGATTGTATATATTGATTGAATTTTGAACATAGGAAATAATTTAAAATGTTATTAAATAATAAAACATGTTATTAATTACACAAAATAATCAATTTTATTATGCTATGTGGTACATGTACTTAAAGTACCTGGATCATAATTACCCCTTATCTTTCTTCAATCTTCTTTTGTGGTCCTCTTCCTTGTTCTGAAATTTCCCTTCTACTTTAATATCTTTTATTTAATCTGTATTTCACAAGTGAAAGAAAACATCTTACTTTTCTTTTAGAGTCTGGCTAATTTCATTTCTTTTGTAGCTTTCTAGTTGAGTTCATTTATTTTTTTGAATTTTATTTTTATCTTATCAGTTACATTTTATTAACTCTGTATCCCAGCCGTGTCCCTATCCCTCATTCCCTCCCAGTCCCTCCCTCCCTCCCTCATCTCCACTGTGCCCCTTTCCAAGTCCACTGATGGGGGGGGACCTCCTCCCCATTCATCTGATCCTGTTTTATCAGGTGACTTCAGGACTGGCTGCAAAGCTCTCCTCTGTGGCCTAACAGGACTGTTCCTCCCTTGGGGGTGGGGAGGTCAAAGAGCCAGTCATTGAGTTCCTGTTAGAAATAGTCCTTGTTCCTCTCACTATGGGAAATCAATTGGTTACTAAGCTACCACCCTACATCTGAACAGAGGTTCTAGGTTATATCCATACATGGTCCTTGGTTGAAGGTCAGTCTCAGAAAAGACCCTGTGCCCAGATATATTTGGTCCTTGTGGAGCTCCTATCCTTTCCTCATCAGACTAACTCCCCTTCTTTCTTTTGATTTCCTGTACTCTGCCAAAGGTTTGGTCATGAGTCTTTGCTTTGAAAACACTGCTAGTTAGTGAAGATTCTTTCCCAGTCTGTAGGCAGGCGTTTTGTTTTGATGACAGTGTCCTTTGCTTTACAGAAGCTTTTCAGTTTCATGAGGTCCCATTTATTGATTGTTGCTCTTAGAGCCTGTGCTGTTGGTGTTCAGTTCAGGAAGTTGTCTCCTGTGCCAATGAGTTCTAGGCTGTTCCCCACTTTTTCTTCTAACAGATTTAGAGTATCTGGTTTTATGTTGAGGTCTTTGATCCCCTTGGACTTTAGTTTTGTGCAGGGTGATAAATATAGATCTATTTTCATTTTTCTGCATGTGGACATCCAGTTTGTCCAGCACCAATTTTTTGAAGATGCTGTCTTTTTTCCATAGAATAGTTTTGGCTTCTTTGTCAAAAATCGAGTATTCATAGGTGTGTGGGTTTATTTCTGGGTCTTCTATGCGGTTCCATTGATCCTCCTTTCTGTTTTTATTCCAATACCATGCAGTTTTTATTACTGTTGCTCTGTAGTACAACTTGAGATCGGGGATGGCGATACCTCCAGATGATCTGTTGTTGTACAGGATTGTTTTGGAGATTCTGGGTTTTTTGTTTCTCCATATGAAGCTGAGAATCTTTTTTTCAAGGTCTGTAAAGAATTGAGTTGGTATTTTGATGGGAATTGCATTGAATCTGTAGATTGCTTTTGGCAGGATGGCCATTTTCACAATGTTAATCCTACCAATCCATGAGCACGGGAGATCTTTCCATCTTCTGAGATCGTCTTCAATTTCTTTCTTCAGAGACTTGAAGTTTTTCTCAAACAGTTCTTTCACTTGCTTGGTTAGTGTCACCCCAAGGTACTTTATGTTATTAGTGGCTATTGTGAAGGGTGTTGTTTCCCTAATTTCTTTCTCAGCCCTTTTGTCTTTGGTATACAGGAGGGCTTCTGATTTTTTTGAGTTGATTTTGTATCCTGCCACTTTGCTGAAGGTGTTTATCAGCTGGAGGAGTTCTCTGGTTGAATTTTTGGGTCGCTCATATATACTATCATATCATCTGCGAATAGTGACACTTTGACCTCTTCCTTTCCGATTTGTATCCCCTTGATCTCCTTTAGTTGTCTTATTGCTCTGGCTAGGACTTCAAGTACTATGTTGAAGAGGTAGAGAGAGTGGGCAGCCTTGGCTTGTCCCTGATTTCAGTGGGATTGATTTAAGTTTCTCTCCATAGAGTTTGATGTTGGCTATAGGCTTGCTGTATATTGCCTTTGCTATGTTTAGATATGTGCCTTGTATTCCTGATCTCTCCAGTACTTTAAACATAAATGGGTGTTGGACTTTGTCAAATGCTTTTTCAGCATCTAAGGAGATGATCATGTGGTTTTTGTCCTTCAGTTTGTTTATGTGGTGGATTACATTGATGGATTTCCGTATGTTGAACCACCCTTGCATGCCTGGGATGAAGCCTACTTGGTCGTGGTGGATGATATCTTTTATGTGTTCTTGGATTCGGTTTGCAAGTATTTTATTGAGTATTTTTGCGTCAATGTTCATAAGAGAGATAGGTCTGAAGTTCTCTTTTTTTGGGTCTTTGTGTGGTTTAGGTATCAGGGTGACTGTTGCTTCATAGAATGAGTTTGCTAATGTACCTTCTGTTTCTATTTTGTGGAATAGTTTGAGGAGAATTGGTGTGAGCACTTCTTTGAAGGTCTGGGAGAATTCCGCACTGAAACCATCTGGCCCAGGGCTTTTTTTGGAGGGGAGACGGTGAATGATTGATTAAATTTCCTTGGGGGATATAGGGCTGTTCAGTCTTTCTACCTGATCTTGACTTAATGTTGGAAGATGGAATCTATCAATAAAATTGTCCATTTCATTTAGGTTTTCAAATTTTGTGGCATATAGGCTTTTGTAGTATGACCAAATGATTGTTTGAATTTCCTCTGTGTCTGTAGTTATGTCACCATTTTCATCTCTGATATTGTTGATTTGGACAGATTCTCTCTGCTTTTTAGTTAGTTTGGCTAAGGGTTCATCTATCTTGTTGATTTTCTCAAAGAACCAGCTTTTTGTTTCATTGATTCTTTGAATAGTTTTATTTGTTTCTAATTGATTGATTTCAGCCCTGAGTTTGATTATTTCCAGCTGTCTGCTCCTCTTGCGTGTATCTGCTTTTTTTTTTTTTCCTAGGGTTTTCAGTTGGGCCATTAAGTTCTTTATATGTGATGTTATGAATTTCTTCTTGCAGGCACTTAGTGCTATAAATTTTCCCCTGAGCACTGCTTTCAATGTGTCCCATAAATTTGGGTATGTTGTGCCTTCATTTTCATTGAATTCTAGGAATTCTTTAATTTCTTTCTTTATTTCTTCCTTAACCCAGCTGTCATTGAGTAACAAGTTGTTCAGTTTCCATATGCGTGTAGGCTGTTTGTTATTTCTGTTGTTGTTGAGGTCCAGCATTAGTCCATGGTGGTCAGATAGAATACAAGGGATTATTTCAATCCTTTTGTATCTGTTGAGGCTTGCTTTATGACCAACTATATGGTCTTTTTTGGAGAAGGTTCCATGCGGTGCTGAAAACAAGGTATACTCTTTTGAGTTTGGATGAAAAGTTCTGTAGATGTCTATTAGGTCCATTTGATTTCGGGTCTCTGTAAGTGTTTTTATTTCCCTATTTGTTTTCTGTCTAGTTGATCTGTCCCTTGGTGAGAGTGGAGTGTTGAAGTCTCCCACTATTAGGGTTTTAGGATCAATGTGTGATTTAAGCTTTAATATTGTTTCATTTACGAATGTAGGTGCTCTTGTATTTGGGGCATAGATATTCAAAATTGTGATGTCCTCTTGGTGGATTTTTCCTTTGATGAGAATATAGTGGCCGTCCTTATCTTTTTTGATTAACTTGGGTTGAAAGTCTATTTTATTAGATATTAGGATGGCTACTCCCGCTTGTTTTCTGGAACCATTTGCTTGAAAGACATTTTTCCAGCCCTTTACTCTGAGGTAGTGTTTATCTTTGTTGCATAGGTGTGTTTCTTGGATGCAACAGAATGATGGATCCTGTTTCTGCAACCATTCTGTTAGTCTGTGTCTTTTTATTGGGGAGTTAAGTCTGTTGATGTTGATAGAAACTAGTGACCAACAATTGTTACTTACTTTAGATGTGGGGTTGGTGGTGTCACTGAGTTTCATTGCTTGTATTCTCTTGGTTTTTTTGTTGTGTAGTTATCTATTTCTTCTGTTTCCTTAGATGCAGTTGTTTTCTTTGGTTTGGAGTTTCCCTTCTAGTAACTTCTGTAGAGCTGGGTTACTCTGTAGATATTGTTTAAATTTGGTTTTGTCATGGAATGTTTTGAATTCTTCGTCTATGTTGATTGAAAGTTTTGCTGGGTATAGTAGTCTGGGTTGGAATCTGTGGTCCCTTAAAGACTGTATGATTTCTGTCCAGGCCCTTCTGGCTTTCATAGTTTCTGTTGAGAAATCTGGTGTGATTCTGATAGGTCTACCTTCATATGTTACTTGGCTTTTTTCCCTTGCTGCTTTTAGAATTTTTTCTTTGTTTTGTAGGTTCATTGTTTTGACTATGATGTGACGTGAAGAGTTACTTTTCTGGTCTAGTCTACTTGGTGTTCTGTAGGACTCTTGTATGTTTATGGCCATCTCCTTCTTTAAGTTGGGAAAGTTTTCTTCTATAATTTTCTTGAAAATATTTTCCGGAACTTTGAGCCTGATGTCTTCTTTTTCTTCTACTCCTATTATTCTTAGGTTTTGTCTTTTCATGGTGTCCTTGATTTCTTGGATGTTTTGTGTTTGGAACTTGTCTGATTTTATTTTTTCTTTGAGAGACTTGTCAATTTCCACAAGTGTATCTTCTGCTTTTGAGATTCTTTCTTCCATCTCTTGTTTTCTGTTGGTGATGCTTACCTTTGTAGTTCCTGATCTTTTCTCTATGTTCTTCAGCTCCTGGTTTTTCTCTATTTGTGTTTTCTTTTTTGATTCTAATTCTGTTTTCATGTCTTGCACCATTTCCTTCATTTGTTTGAATGTGGACTCCTGCTTTTCAATGATAGCTTCTATTTTTTTGTCCATTTCCTCTCTATATATCACTAATTGTGCCTCTACTTCTCTGGGTATAATTGCCTGTATTTCTATGAGAGCTTTGTTTATTTCTTCTTTATTTGCCTTCATTTGTGTGGACATTTCTTTGAGAGCTTTGTACATTTCTTCTCTGTTTGCCTCAATTTTCGTGGTCATTTCTCTGAGAGCACGATTTGTTTTCTCTTGGTTAGTCTCGATTTCTTTCGCTATTTCTCTGAGGGCTTTGTTCATTTCATCTTTATGGGCTTCTAATACCTGGAGATACATAGTTTTGAGGTCATTTTCTTGTATATCTAGTGAATTGAAGTGTCCATTGTTTTGTGGGGTTGCTGGTGAGGTCATTATGTCCTGATTTTTGTTGGGAGTGTTCTTACATCTGCCTCTAGCCATCTGGTTATTTATAATCCTCACTGTTTGTTCCTCGTGATTGTAGTTCGGGTTATGATCCTCTCTTTCTGTTTTCTGGACTGTTTTTTCAGGAAGATGAGAGGGGTTCACTGGTTTGGGAGTGTGCGTTGTGGTTTCAGTTTTGCCTAAGTAAGGAATGTGACGCTGGTGCTATTCGTGTGCGCTTTTAGTGGGCGCAGTATGCATGCGCGTATTCTCTGACTATTGCAGTGGTGTGCAAGTCAATATTACGCAGTTCTCACTGAGATCCAGGGATAGTTTGTCTGGATTACTCTGGTGGACCCGCAAGGTAGAGGCTTCAATGTTGGGGTCGCTATCCCTAGAATCCCTATGATGCCCATACTAGGGGTGTGGGTGACAGGGATCTTGTCTGGTTGCTTCTGTGGAGATGCCCTGGGTCTGAGGCAATCTCTCCCTAGAAGGCTCACTCACTCTCTTGCAGGACCAGTTGGAAATCACAGGGGTTCCCCTTGCTCACTACTCTCTGATTTGGTCCTGCTGCAAAAAATGCACGGGTAGGCTAACAGTCAGCTCTGTGACACTGTGGCCGCAGGACTCGGTGTCCACCTTTCCTGTGTGCTGCCTCTTTGTCCTTTCCCTCTGCCAGGAGGGGTTATGTTGGCTGGTCCCTGGGTGGCGTGGGAAAGAGTTAGGTTGAGTGTTCTCAATCCCAGATCCCGGGTTCAGATCTCTCTGCCAGAAGCAGCCTGGCGGTAGAATCTATGTTTGCTGATCCTGAGAGAGTACCAGGTAGCGTTGAGTGTCCTCAGATCCAGAGCTTGGGTTTCTCTGCTAGGGGCCGCTGGGTGAGCTGGAGAGAGGGTGCTGTGTCCTTGGCAGGCTGCCTCTCTGTCCTTCCCCTCTGACCTTCCCCTATGCTAGGGCAAGCTTATGGAGGTGCTCTCAGGGGAGTGCCAGCAGTGTTTGGGGCTTCTCAGTCGGATCCTGAGCCGGCGTTTCTCTGCCAGGGGTCGTGGGGGGGGGGGCGCCGGTGATAGAACTTGCTGCTAGACCTTATTGCGCTGGACCCAGTTGAATCTCAGGACGTGTAGAATGACCACAGTTCCAGATCCCTAGCTGAAGTTTGTTTGCTAAGAGCAGCCGGCAGCACTGGAGTTCCGGCACTGTGAAGCCGCGGCAGGGTTATGGCGGCATTTGGGGGAGTGCCTGAAAGGTTTGGGTTTTCTCAGCCCCGATCTCGGGTTGGGGTACAGACAATGTGGTCTGTGGCAGATTCTGCTGGCCGCCTTTTGCCTCCTCCCAAGAAGGAGTAGGGATTTTGAGCTGGGCGTGCAGCTGCTCTCCGTGTGCGGCGGGGGCTAAGTTGTGATGGCAGCGGGTGCCAGTGGTCAGCGAGACCTTCCAGGGAAAGACTGGGTGACCCGTGATCAGTCTTGCAACTTTCCTTCCCCGTAGGGTTTTTTTGCGACTGGGACTCGTAGTCTCAAGCATCCTTGTGCCCACCAATCAGCCTGGGAAAGTGATCGGGACACACTGGCTTGCGGCACCCACCTGGAGACCCAAAGCCCGCATTAGCCGGGTTCTCTTCCGGGTTCTGGCTGGGCAGCCAAGAGTGGACCCGACCGATTCCCATGCCATAGGATCCTCCCCTCACCTGGGAAACATGATAGCTGTTGTTTTAGGGCCAGAGTTCAGTCTCCTGGTCACTGCATGGAGTGTGTTGTTCTGCTTCTCAGACAAGGTGTTCTCCTGGCGCCGCCATCTTGTCCCCCCCCCCCCAGTTCAATTTTTTTAAAAGGGTAAATATGGTAAAAATTTATATTCTCCTCATATGATATAATTTATAAGTCATTATTAAAGTCAATGAAAATACTGTAACCACTGAAGCTAAAAGGAATTAAGGCACATGCTTTCTTTCTTTTTTTTTTTTTTTTTGTTTTTGTTTGTTTGATTGTTTGGTTGGATCGCTTTGATTTTTTAGAGACAAGGTTTCTCTCTGTAGCCTTGGCTGTCCAGGAACTCACTCTGATGACCAGGATGGTCCTGAACTCAGAGATTTGCCTGCCTCTCCCTCACCAGTGCTGGGATTAAAGCCATTCACCACTACCACCTAATGACAAACCATTTCTTAATCCAAAACTTAATAAGAAAACTCTTTGTTATCACTGTACTTATGTTCACGTACTGTAAATGTCCTTTTAAAGAATTAATATATTCATATATTAATTCATATATTCCTAAATTGGTATTAATACTTGATAAGTTTACAAAGATTTCACTGTAACTAGCTTTGATTTTTCTTATATTAAAAACAGGAATTCTTTCAAAAGACGCTTTTGGAACCTGACTTGTGCCTGTGAGATTCATCTACTATAACGGGAGGACTAGATTTAGAATAAGAGGACCCTGGACACTTGGACACAAACATCTCCTTGGAGATACCACACTTTTTCTAGTTCATTCTTAGAGTTGAATGAAACAAGAATGTGCTCAGATTTTGACATAAGAGCATAAATAACAGTGAAATTCATGATACATAAAAAAAAATCCTTATACCTATACTAGATTTTACAACAAAGGTACATTTCTGTACATGAAAGGACATGAAATATTATAGAGATTAAAATTATGATGTGTCCTTGGTGTGCTAGAGCTTGGCCCTTTGTCCATAATGACATTCAGCTCACCTGTTTTAGTTGTTTGCCATTGTCTGCCAAGATAGAATACACCAACCTTCCTGAAACTGGCATGTATATAAAAAGCTTTCTCATTTTTTAAAAACTAAAAACAGCAGAAATCACTTTGCATATCAGGTACACAGAAGTAAGAAGCAGGCACCAAGTCATGCCAGTGTTAAAGCAGCTAATAAATTGTAGGTGTGGGCCATTGACAATCAACACTATGCTGTGTCAACTTAAACATGTAAAATGTTTGTGCCTCTTGACCATGATATAATCAGCATAGGACTTGTAAAGAAAATAGATTGTAAATTGTTCATTCAGAGATTGTGCATGGACAACAGATAGTAGAGTGTCACTGTGGGGAAATCAAGGAAGATTAAGTGTGTGTGTGTGTGTGTGTGTGTGTGTGTGTGTTGAAAGTCAACTAATGACTGCATTTACTTCAACTTTGGTGAATTGTCCTGTTAGCCTTTGGAGAGACAATGTCTTCTCTCTGCATAGCAAATATAAGTAAATAAATGAGGGAGCAATGCTGTTTTTGAGATGTTAAACTCCCCATGTGTACCAGACTTGCATTAGATGTGTTTTCTCTTACCTTCTGTTTGCCACTGCTTTTTCTTAGGAGCTGTGAAATCAGCTGAAACTGAAAATGTCTGACAGCTTGGATAATGAAGAAAAACCCCCAGCTCCCCCACTGAGGATGAATAGTAACAACCGAGATTCTTCAGCACTCAACCACAGCTCCAAACCACTCCCTATGGCCCCTGAAGAGAAGAATAAGAAAGCCAGGCTTCGCTCTATCTTCCCAGGAGGAGGGGATAAAAGTAAAGTATCAGTGACCGGGAGTTCAAAAGGGGCCAGTTTATTCTTTCATTGTCTCTTTGTTGCTTGGGTAGTTGGTTCTGGAGCACAGGCTGTTCAGGGCCTGCCTGACCTTTACACCTACATCTTCAGGGGTTGTGTTTTGTCAGAGGATCATATTTGATTGACTTTCTATGGGATAACGGATATATATATATATATACATATACATATATATATATATATATATATATATATATATACACATACATACATGCTGTGTTTGCCTCTCACATAAATTGAATTTATAGATTTAAGTAAAGTGAAACCATCCCAAAAACACTGCACTGAGTGTATAAACAGCAACTGGCTTTCTGAAAACTTAGGGTAGTTTTTAAAGCAATTTATTCCTAACTCTAGGAATTGTGTGTTTTTGACATTTGAGTGTATTAGGTAGATTTACTTCTGTATGTCTTCTTGGCAACTGAAGATTCTGAGTTAATCATACAGGAATAAGTCTAAGTTACCATCATGTTGTCTGTGTGAATCACAAGGTAGGAAGGAATAGTCCATTGTCCATTATTTCCTTTATCCCTCTACCAGTTGTCACCTATGTGGTCAGTTCTATGTTCATGAACGTCACAATATATTATAATTTATCCGTGTGGCATTCATAATGCAACTTGTGTCTTAAGTACCATATGCTTACCTTGTGACTCTTGGTTCTGTGATTATTTTAGTAAGTTACTTATAAAGTTGTATTAACTGCTGGAAAGCTGAAATATGGCTTCTCTAGATGTAACTATTGAGTAGTATGTGAGTAAAGTGAGCATCAGCAACATTGGCAAGTGGAAAAGAAAGGTAATGTCTTTGAAAAAAATAATTATTGTCTGTGTCTTCAAGGTAAAATAAGTAGTTTGGGGGGTTTTATATAGTGTTAATGAATTTACAGTTTGTGTCATAAGAAGAGCTGAAATTCTTGTTAGTAACTGTATTGCCTCTTGTATCCTTATAAGATGTTTTCTCCTCATGACATAAGGATTGAAGAGAAATAAGAGGATAACTTACCTTCCATAAAAGGGATCTGTGACCATATAATGGAGAATTTTAAAAACATGTTTGCTAGTACTTATGTGGATCTTAGAAACTATTTCCTGAAAGCAAAGGGTAGTTTGAGAATTGAAGGTGTGTCACTATCTAAAGACTAAGTCATTTGTAATAATGATGTCAAAGAAAAGATCCATATATTACCTCTGCTACATTTTTGGGCAATGGATAAATAGTGGATGGCAATACATAAATTATTGCTGCTATTGGAAGTGCATGTTTTTAGTGTCTTTGAAAAATCCCACTTGTTCTTTTAAAGAGCAGGAGATTTGGAGATCAGAGGAGTTGACATTTTTGTTTTGTGTCAATAGTTCAAGTGACCTCATAGTGAAACCACTGCTGTTCTCCAGAAAAGTATGTCCAACTCTTCTCCGGAGAAAAATCATAGTCAATTTTTTCTTAAACTGGCATGCACACAGAAGAGCTTGGTTGGCTTCATTTCTCACTCAGGAATGGCTTGAACAGTGCTTTCTTAGTGAAATTCAAGACTACTTGAAAGAACACAATGTTGAATTCTTATCATCTATTTGGTACTACATACATTTGTCAATATGGACATGTTCTGGAATAAACCAGCCATACTTAATCTTTCAGTTCGTATATCAATGTATGGTCCAGCCATTCAGGAAGATTGAGTAGTTGTATGTTTAACAATTGAACATCTCACAAAAAGGTTCTGAAGGTACTAATGTGAGGGATTCTTACACCATTAATAATGCCGTATCCTTAATAAGAGAGGCATTAACTAGTTTACCAAAGTCTGGTATTAGTGCAACCCAGAAGATTTGTCAAGGGATAGTGAAACATCTTTCAGGATCTCCTCCTGAAGGCAGTGAAATTTTGGATCAAAAAGAACCTATGATATATGAAATTTTTATGGAACTAAATTTGACTATAAAGTTGTTCACACTAATATGTGGTAGGATATTTTATAGGATGATCCCCAGAGAGATTTTTGTATGCCAGAGGTGATTATTATGAGACAATAAAGATAATTAGGAGGCTTTGAGAATGGCAGACAAAATTGTAGGGAAGGGGAGCCATTTTTTAGAAAAATAGTAAACTATTCCAAGAAAACTAATGAATATTGGGGTCTGTTCTGGTCACATATTACCTGCTCAAAACTTAAATGATTTTGAAGAATCGGATATTATGAAAAAATCACCAGAAACCATCTTAATTCAAACTTTTAAGTCTTCAATTACCATTTACTTATATTAATGGACAGCTGACATGCTCACTAACTTCAGAGAATGCTTGGATGATTTAATTACACTTACAAAGAAGTGCTATAAATGTATTTTTCTTTTTAAACATTGTAGTGAGAATAAATTAATGTCAAAAAGTCCTAAATTCCTAAGGTAGTGGCATTTAAATGGCTTTACTGGATAGCTGATAAGTTCCTTTTATAGCTCTAATGAGCTTATTGAATTCAATAAAGAAATGGTTTAGTTTCTTCCAAAAATACATAAGCCAGAAGTCTTCTTCAGAATGGGATAAAGTCATTAAATAACGCTACTTATATTCATGTTCTTGATACAGCTTCAAGATGGGATTTGAAAGACTCTGAGAGCATTTATTTCCATGATTTGAAGTAACAGTTCACCACTGTACATCACTTCACTGTCACCTCCATTTTGACTACCAAAGAGTAATGTGTATGTTCTTATCATACCTGGAAATCCTCTCAAGCTCTAAGCAAAACTATGTAGAGCCTTTCACTATTACTATTTTAAATATTGGAAACTTTCCTTGTTCTCTTTACTTAGTGTGTTATTGTTATTATTATTGCATATGAAATATTTATAAGATATTTAAAATGTTAACTTGTGACAACATTTTTAATGCCCATGTTTTTCTCTCCTATTGCCAAAATTTCCTCATTTAAACTTTGCTAACAACAGGTTTATCTAAAAACTTGACCTTCAGGGTTGTAGAGAGCATATGGTTTCTCTGTCTGTGCTGCCTGATGGTTATTTGAGTAACATCACAGTCATTTTTGAATTAATAAATAGAGCAGGGTTTTGGAGGCCTATATTCATGTAGCACTCTGGCAATAATGACTGTAACTTTGGGGCAGTCGTGTAGCTTCTATGAGCCTGAATTTTTATCAAGTATTAAATGAAGATGGCAGAGTCTGCCAACCTTATCAAATCTTGTACCTTTAACCTAAGGTAGCTGTAATTACCTGAGTTTTACAAAATGTAAATTAACTGTTGCTAGGTAATTGTGAGTATTACTATTATGGTTGTGGCATTTAATAGCTTCCACAACCAACAGACTAGGTTGGTGAATTTATACCTTTTTAAAGGAGCTTTTGCCATGACTGTAATCTATATGTTCATGATAGAACACTTTAAAGAAACTAAAATATCCTCATACTTCTATAAGCCAAAAGTAACTGGATTGATATTTTTCCTCATAAACTTTTTTCTCATCATATCAACATTATTCATCAATATCAACTTGTAAATTAAAGATAAACATTTATAAAATAAAAATCACTCAATCATAAATCTCAGAAATTATGCTAACATGTTGGTAGATTTCTTTTTAGATTCTTCATGCATGTGTGTATTACTTATTTATATGTTTATATAGTTGATATCACAATGTATATATACATTTTTGTAATCTGCTTTTTTATTTACCATTTTCTCAAGAATATTTGCCTCCTTTATAAAGTTTATAAATGCACTTTTGAACACTGTGTAATATGTTAACATACTGTGGGATCATGCTTAATTTAAGTATTTTTCTGTTTAGATACCTGGGGTCATTTCCTAATATTTTCAATTATAAATAACACCGACTTTATTAGTAATTGAAAATAGTTGATTTGGTTGCGATATTGGGAAATTTAAAATTTTCTGTTTGTATTAGAGAACATCTGTATGTTGTTGTTGTTTTTTTTTTTTTAGAAGTCTAATAGCTACCTTTCATTGATCAAATGGAACAAGAGATAGATAAAAGGAAAAATATGAGGTAGATTTTATTTTTGAGATTAAGGAAATGTTGGAGACTGTTGTAGGAGCTGAGTATTGATGTTAAAGCAACATAGGGGGCACAGTTTGGCACCATTTAATTGATACTATACTATACAAAATTTAAAGGATTTAGACCTGAAAAAAGATAGAGTAAATAAGTGGTTTGATTTTCTTTTCTAGACAGTGTGAATTGTGATGTTTCTCTTTTGTTGACTACTAGAATGCTTGGGACCTAATATATGGTTCATGAATAGCAGTTACAATGAGACTTCTTGGTATGTATGCACTTTGTACCAGCTGTGTTCTAACTTCATTTTATGTTCTTAACTTCATTTTGTTTTTTTTTTTTTTCGCTTTACATCCTTATCTGTTTTGAATATATCGGTTCATGTTGCATTTTATGTATTTTTGTGTGTCAGCTGCCATCCATTCTGGATTAACGTGGTGAATAAGTACATGGATGAATAAGTAAATTTATTAATAAATTCATAACTATAAATAAACCAGTAAGGCGAAATCAGTGAGCCAAATAAATGCTGCAAGGACACTGAAAATGACATTGTGGCACTCCAAAGTAATCAATGTTAAGGAGTTAGCATTGGAAGAACATATAAGAAAGAAGCAGGTGAGCCTGAACTTGGAGATGACCTCTTCTTAGTAACATCTATTTCTCAAGTACTCTTGTGTTTTGTATCTAGTACTGCTTTTGAACATTAGGTATGATTTGGAGGATGTGCAATGCTGTTGAAGGGCTATGTCTTTAGACAACACAATTCATGTGTATTTTGGTGGAGAAATCTGGAGAGAATTGTGGCTTAGTGATCTGGGGAATGATATGTTGGCCCCTTTGCTTGAAGGTGTAGGAGGAAATAGTGGGATAAAGGTAAAATTATGACATGTAGAAAATGATCACTCATTTGCTAACTACTTACTGGGTGCCAGTCTGTGCTTCAGGGACCATACATGAACATTTCTTGCTCTAGCCCTGTTTCGCAGCCATAGCAATATATGCTTAAAGCATTTAAATATACAGTCTAAGACCACAAAGCAAAGAATGGAAGCCAGAAACACCTCAGTCTCTCTGATTCCAACCTGTTATTAATATACTCCATTAACCTTTCTGGAAGTGGAAAAAACTGACTATTCAGTAATCTGTATTGCTCTCATCAGAAACTAGTGGTGGCTTTCATTTTTGTTAAGAAGTTTCAGTGTACTTTAAAATGTACATGAATCTTAGGAAAAGTCATTTTTTTAATTGTAATGTAGAAAATAATTGATATACAATATTCTTAACAATAGAGATGTTCTAATATGGTTTGGGTGTTTTGTGGGTTAGGTTATTATTTAGAGTGTATAGTTCATAGGCTTGCAAGTGGTGTGCTTTAGAAAAGTGAGGCTCTAAGTTATTATATTCATATATGTGAATAAGTTATTGAACTACTACATAGTTCTTGTTAGCATACTGAAAACACATTGTTAAACCAATACCTGGGATACACCACCTTCTCTGTACCCTACACACTGGGAAGCACTGTGGTATGCTCAGCTATCTTTCTTTAAGCTTCTTTTTATTTTATTATTTTTTTATTTATTACAATTTATTCACTTTGTATCCCATGTATAGCCCCAATCACTTTCTTCTGCCATCTTTTCCTCCCATGCCCCTACCCAAGTCCACTGGTAGGGGAGGTCCCCCTCCCCTTCCATTTGACCCTAGCCTATCAGGTCTCATCAGAACTGGCTTCATTGTCTTCCTCTGTGGCCTGGTAAGGCTGCTCCCCCGTCAGGGGAGGTGAACAAAGAGCCAGCCACTGAGTTCATTTCAGAGATTGCCCCTTTTTCCATTACTTTTGCCATGGGCTAAATCTGGGCAAGGGTTCTAGGTTATCTCCATGAATTGTACTTGGTTTTAGTATCAGTCTCAGAAAAGACCCCTTTCCCCAGATTTTTTAGTTCTGTTGCTCTCCTTGTGGAGTTCCTATCCCCTCCAGGACTTCCATCTCCCCTTCTTTCATAAGATTTCCTGCACTCTGCCCAAAGTTTGGCTATGAGTCCCAGCATCTGCTTTGACATCCTGTTGAATAGAGTCTTTCAGAGGCCCTCTGTGGTAGGCACCTGTCCTGTTCCCTGTTTTCTCACTCTTTCTGATGTCTGTCCCATTTGCTTTTCTGAGTGAGGATTGATCATCTTAACCAGGGTTTATCTCCTACAGTTTGTTTACATGGTGGATTACATTAATTGATTTATGTTTATTGAATCACCCTAGAATATCTGGGATGAAGCCTATTTGGTCATGGTGGATGATATCTTTTGTGTGTTCTTGGATTTGGTTTGCACATAGTTTATTGAATATTTTTGTATCAATGTTCATAAGAAAGCTAGGTCTAAAGTTTTCTTTTTTTGTTGTGTGTTTGTGTGGTTTAGGTATCAAGGTCAATTTAGCCTCATGGAATGAGGTTGATAATGTTACTTCTGTTTCTATTTTGTGGAATAGTTTGAAGAGAATTGGAGTTAGCTCTTCTTTGAAGGTCTGGTAGAATTCTGTGATGAAACAATATGGCCCTGGGCTTTTTTTTTTTTTTTTTTTTTTTTTTTTAGAAAGAAGACTTTTGATCAGTGCTTCTATTTCTTTGGGAATTATAGGACAATTTAATGTATTTACCTGATCTTGTATTAATTTTGCTAAATGGAATCTATCAAGGAAATTTTCTATTTCATTTATATTTCCAAATTTTGTGGCATATAGGTGTTTATAGTAAGACCTAATAATTGTTTGGATTTCCTCAGTGTTTGTCATTATGTCCCTGCTTTTGCTGATTTGGATAGTTTGTCTCTGCCTTTTAGCTAGTTTGGCTAAGGATTTGTCTACCTTGTTGATTTTCTCAAAGATGTAGCTCTTGGGCTCATTGATTCTTTGAGTCGTTTTCTCTGATTCTAATTCATTGATTTCAGCTCAGATTTGATTATTTCCAATAGTCTACTCCTCTTGGATGTGTCTGCTTCTTTTTTTCCCTCTACGGCTTTGAGGTGTGCCATTAAGTTGCTTGTATGAGATGTCTCAAACTTCTTTCTGAAGGCACTTAGTTCTATGAACTTTCCCCTTAGCACTGCTTCCATTGTGCCCCATGAATTTGGGTAAGTTGTGCCTTAATTTTCATTGAATTTTAGGGAGTCTGTAATTTTTTTTCATTTCTTCTCTGACCCAGCTGTCATTGAGTAGAGAGTTGTTTAGTTTCCATGTGTATGTAGGCTTTTTTTAAAAATTTCTATTGTTGTTGAGATCTAGTTTTAGGCCATGGTTGTCTGATAGGATAGAAGGGATTATTTTGATCTTCTTGATTCTGTTGAGGCTTGCTTTGTTTCTGACTATCTGGTCAATTTTGGAGAAAGTTCCATTAGGTGCTGAGAAGAAAGTATTCTCTTTTGAGTTTGGGTGAAAAGTTCTGTAGATATATATTTGGTCCATTTGATTTAGTACCTCTGTAACTGTCATTATTTTCCTAGTTAGTTTATGTCTAAATGATCTGTCCCTTGGTGAAAGTGGACTCTTGAAGTCTCCCACTATTAAGATGTTGGGATCTATGTGTGATTTAAGCTTTAATAATATTTGATTTACAAATGTAGGTGCTCTTGTATTTGGGCATAGATGTTCAGGATTGTGATGTCCTTGTAACAGATTTTTCCTTGATGAGAATGAAGTGCCCCTCCTCATCTTTTTTTTATTAATTTTGGTTGAAAGTCAATTTTATTAGACATTAGGATAGCTACTCCAGCTTGTTTTATGGGTTCATTTGTTTGAAAAACCTTTTTCCAGCCTTTTACTCTGAGGTAGTGTTTATCTTTGTTACAGAGGTGTGTTTCTTGGATCCTGTTTCCACAACCATTCTGTTAGTCTGTGTCTTTTTATTGGACAGTTGAGTCCTTTGATCTTGATAGATAATAGTGACCAATGACTATTAGTTCCTTCTATTGTGGAGTTGGTGATGATAGTGTGATTCTGTGCTTGTTTTCTTTTAATTTTCTGTTGTGAAGGTATCTATGTCCTGTGTTTACTTGGGTGCAGTTGATTTCATTGGATTGGAGTTTTCTTTCTAGTATCCTCTGTAGGACTGGGTTGCTGTGTAGATATTGTTTAAGTTTAGTTTTTCCTGGAATATTTTGTTTTCTCCATGTATGTTGATTGTAAGCTTTGCTGGGTATAGTAGTCTGGGTTGGCCTCTGTGGTCTCTTAGAATCTACATGCCAGTTCCTTGTGGCTTTCATAGTTTCTGTTGAGAAGTCTGGTGTGTATCTGATAGGTCTACCTTTGTATGTTACTTGGCCCTTTTCCCTTGTTGCTTTTAATATTTTTTCTTTGTTTTGTAGATTTAGTGTTTTGGCTATTATATGATATATATGATATGAGAAGTTTCTTTTCTTTTTTGGTGTTCTGTAGGCCTCCTATATGTTTATGGACATCTTTTTCTATAGGTTCGGAAAGTTTTCTTCTGCGATTTTCTTCAAAATATTTTCTGGACCTTGGGGCCTGGAATCTTTTTTGTCTGTTCCTATTATTCTTAGATTTCATCTTTTCATGGTGTCCTTGATTTCTTGATGTTTTTTTGTTTGAAACTTTTCTCATTTTATTTTTTTCTTTGAGAGAGGTATCAATTTCTGCAATTGTATCTTCAGCACCTGTCTTCTCTCCTCCATCTTTTGTATTCTGTTGGTTATGCTTACCTTTGTGGTTCCTGATCTTTTCTCTAAGTTCTCCAGCTCCAGGTTTTTCTTTGTTTGTGTTTTCTTTATTGATTCAAATTCTGTTTTCATTACTTGCACCATTTCCTTCATCTGTTTGAATGTCCTGTCTTTCCATGATGGCCTCTTTTTTTTTTTTCCTCTCTGATTGCCTCTACTTGTGCCTCTATGTGTGCCTAAATTTGTTTGGCTGTCTAGCAGGTGACCTCAATCCAAACTGTCTCAGCTCACAGGGTGTTCCCCCTCATCCAGGAAGCCTCAATGTCAATGTTCTGGCTTCAGCTGCTCTTCACTCATTAATTTCTTTGTTTCTGATCCTTTCCTCCTCAGATTTAGTGTACGCTAGTCACTGCCATCTTGGACACTCCTTCAGCTATCCTCAATGCTCTTGTTAATTTATTGTTTTGGTCAATGCACATTACTAATTTGCATCTAATAATTCACAATAAATTAGACCTAGTTTGGTAACAGTGTGCATTTTTTTTTTTTTTTGTAAAACTGAAGCCCTTTGGAATCCTTCAGGATTTCAAGGTGATTATTATTTCACCACTAGTCTGTAGGAGTGTCAGTGAATGAAGGGGTAGAGTCTGCTATCAGAAAGTCATGTGGAAGAGACTATTTTTAGAATAGTGTTTGTATTCCTTTCGATTCTCTAAAAGTAGCCATAGAGCTCAGCAGGAAGTCCTCTTTATAGATCACTGGCCTGTCCTTTGAGATACTTGAATGGCACAGTTCTTTCTTGCCTTCTGTGGTTAGTGGTATGTCTGAGAAGAGCCTCTTACTTATTCTTTCATCCTAGCAGTCCCTTGTTGAAATAAAAATAAAATGGACTACAGATACACTCTCCGTTTCTCCAAAAGCCTGTATTCCCAGTTCAAGGCTAAGAAACAGTGAAAGTTTGCAAAAATTTAGTAGTCCACTAAATCCATCAGCCCGTCAAATTAAAGGAAGGTATGAAATATAAGACTGGGTAAAGTATACAGTGAAGTATAGTGGGGAAGTGGTATCCAAGAAGGAAAGGATAAAAGTAAGAACCGTGGGTACATTGGAAGAGAGGGGAAGATTGAAATATGCTGTATCACACATTAAAATGAAGTAAAAAAGGATACAAATGCTAATAATCAATGGCTAAGAAAGGCATTTTACCCCTCTCCAACTGGTGCTTTACATAACTGTTCACTTGGACAAGTGTGTCACCCTAAGATACTGCCTCATCTTTGCCTTATCACCCGTTTAAACAAGTGCATCTTTAAAATGAACAAAAACAAGAATGGAACAAGCATATGTTGCTTGGAAACAGATGGAAGACAACTTTGTAATTATTTCCCAGAATGATCAGTATTGTTGAGTGTTTTGGGAGATGAAACCGCAGAAAGTTAAGAATATCTATATGTGTCAAGGGGGCTGACTACATGCCTCAAAAAGAATTGTCACTTCCTTGTGTTCATCTGATCATTTCCATGAACCATCCAGCTCTTAATTTAAGCTTGTAGCTGCTCTTGCAGTATCAGGAACCTCTTGGAGGTTTTATCTGTTCATACTGTCTTTATAGCCATTGAAGAACAGGTAGAAGGAAATTGGCTAAATATTTTACCTACAGAAATGAACTATACATAAATGAACTACAAAGAAAATTCAAGTAGGCTAATTATACCCTATGAATAACTTTTGCAAGATCCTAAAGGCAGGAGAATAGATATTACACACTGTACTTTCCCAACTACGTACTGATGTTTAAAGTCATGTTCCTCTATCCTCCTGTGATAAAGGTAAGGCTTTGCTTGAAGCCACTTTATACAAGAAACCATTTCAGAAAAAGTAAATGACTTCCACAAAGCTGACACACTACTTATTGCTCCACAGGTGTATCACAAAACTCTCCAGCCTTAGTTAAATGATTGCTTGAACCTGTTTTGAAAATATGTTTTACCCAGTGGAATATGCAAACATGGAATTCGTTTAAAGGAAAGAAAAGGAGAAACCTAAGTAAATTAATAATGATGATTTTGGTCATTTATTTTTTCTTACAGGATGGTCTTCCTTTTGGCCCATCTTATTATCAAGAAGCAATTTGATTTTTATAAATGCATCATTTTCCTGTAATTACTGTGTTCTTTTCAAGACATTTAAACTGTATTCTATATCTATAGTAATTTTTGATGGTTATAAAATAAAAATAAAATATTTTATTATTAAATGGAATTTAATATTATTAAATATTTTATATTAATATTATATTATGTATTAGAAAATATATTAAATATTTTATATTATATTAAAATAGAACAGAAGGAATTGTTCATTGTTTTTTCTCTTGCACTCATTCCTAAGCCAGCCCTCTTCCTTTTTTGATGAGAAGAACCTTGCTTTTCTTTTCTGATTCAATGTGCATTTTGCCTGAGATGCTAGGTTTAAGCAAGAAATAGTTATGTGGAAACTTTTCAATTTTTAACTTTTTTTTCAAACCTGTCTTTCACTGTCCATGTCTTTAAATATTTGGAGCTAACATTAAAAGTGGTGTTTTATGCCTGATTTTCCAGTGCCATTACCACATAATATTTCAAATATTTTCAATGGTAAAGTAATAAGTTTAAAGGCTCCCAAATGTGAAAACTAGACAATTACTTTTCCTTCTGTGTAAGGAAAGATTTACGTGTCATAAGGAAAAATTTATATATCATAAATTCAAGAGGTAAGAAATGCCTGTGGGTCCCCTCCAAGTAGAATATTTTTATATGGAGCAGGTGTGTTAGGAAATAGAAACTTGGCAGAAATCAGTCCCTATTGGGCTTTTGCTTTCACAAAGAGTGCTTGCTTCTTGATACCAACTGTAGGGCTATTGTTGCCCTAGGAATAACAACATTTCTGAGAGACTTATACTTAATCAAGTATTTAAAGGGCTTCAGAAAGCTTTGCACTTTAGAGTGATGGCATACTGTCCACTGTCCACTATCACTGTGAATCAGAGAGTGAAACAAAATGTTAGCAAAAGGAAATGAAGGAGGAACAATTCAGTATTTAATGCACTGCTCTAGTAGTTAATTAGACATTAAAGTATTGCAAACTTCACAAACCATAGACAATATTCTATAAACAATCTGTGAATCACAGAAAAGCATTTCTTACCTAGATAAAGAATGAGCAACTCACAAAGGATTTCCTGTCAGTAAAAGTGAATGTTATCCTCCATGGAATGTGGCTAACACTTTGAAAATAGTTTTTACAATTTCCCATAATGGATTCCCCAGAAAGAATAAAAGTATGGATATTGTGTTATTAAATGAACTTCTGAGTATGGTGGATCTCTGACCCAGTCATGCCCACTTACTGTGCAGAAAGTGGCTCTTCTCGCCTCACAAGTTGTTTAGCTTCACTAATACACACCAAAAGGGACAAGGAAGGATTCTCATGCTAAGTCAGTGGTTGTTGGATAAAGCTATTTCCCAGAAAAGTTCAAATCTACAGGAACGCCAATAGAGTGGCCTATTAAATTGCTTTATTAAAACTCCGTTATCTTAAAGCACTTCATGGAATACCATTAGATAGAGACACGGGCTCAAGTAGCCAATCCATAGATCTGAGTTGTATTCTGACTTTAAACACAAATGTAATTTTTAGGCGTGTCAGTTCAGAAGTAAGATAATCTGAAGTATGTCTGAACTGCTTGTATCTTTCACCCAAAAAATAGTTGTGCTTGTTTTTTATGTGTCTAGCTCAGTGATGAACATTGTAAGAGGGCAAGCTCTTTATCCTCAGCAAATTTGCTAATTGCAAAAATAATACATGCATGTGTGTACATATATGCCCCCATACATGCGTACACAAAGGGAGAAAGAGAGGGAGCAGAGAGATTATAGGGAATCTCCAGTAATTGACCTTAGAAATGAAAGATGTAGTAATAGGGAGGTCCTTCCATTTCTCCATTGCACACCCACTGTTCATCTTCAGCCAGAGTGAAGCCTGTTACTGCCAGGTACCTTAACATCACAGAGCTAACTAGCTTGTCTTCATAAAAACTCCATTATCTCATCTACCTGCTCACACTCTTTTCCTACACATTCTTCACAATTATCTCCAGTTTAATCTTTCTTTTCTTCTCGATTTTCAAGAATATTCCCTGTGTGTTTACTGTTGTCTTTTAATTTACATCTCTTTGCGATATGCTTTCTTACTTCTGACCTTTTGCTTCTACTGTCTTTCTTACTTACTTACAAACTTTTTACCTATTCCGTACTCATTTCTTGGGTCCTTTACCCGAAAAGCACACACAAACAAATTATTTTTATGTGTCTCCTTTATCTATCTGGCTCATTTCTTGGGTCCTCCCTTTAGTTCACTCAGATGGTCCCCTACTGATATCTATATTTTTCCTGTGTTGTGCATTTATGCTAGAACATTTATTCTCTGTTATTCCAATTTACTTCCTAGTTTTCTCTAGTCTGGTAATACTGCTCCTTTTTTTTCCCCCTTAAGCTCATTCTCCCAGTTAATTTGCAACTTTAAAGTATTGCCCATGTTCCTAATGAATCATCTAGCATAGTCTGTTACTAAATTGATCCGTAATTTAATACTTATTTCCTAACAGACTGATTCAAAGAAAATGAAAGGAAGCTGAGTTATTTTACATTTCCAGGGTAATGAAATGGTTAACCCTGGAGAACTGTCCAATCTGTGTGTTTACTCTTCTTTGGAACAAATACTTCAGTGTTTGGTCTTTCTATATTAATGCAGCTTTAAGCACAGCCTTTTAAATTTTGCCACACCTACTGGAACATAGTGCATGGTTTCCATTGTTCTAAAAATTATTTGTGTGTGTTTGTGTGTGTGTGTGTGTTTTAGGTAAATTTATATAAAAAAGCTTTTTTCTGTGTCTGTCTCCTGTCATTGCTTTTGTTTACCTGCATGTACTATTTAAACTATAAAGTACTCTAAAAAGTAATTCTGGAAGTAACTTTGTTAAGCTAATGAGAAAGATAAACAAAAACAAAATTCTCTGGAATTTTAAGGGAAGATATCAAGTAAAACAAGTAAGACTCATCTGACAGTTTTCAAAAACAAATTACTGAACATAAACACCATTACTGAGGTATTTTACCTGGTAGAAACTGGTTGTTTCTCTGTCCCTTGAATTCTAGCCAACTGTGTTCCCAGTATATGCCTTTGACACCATAGTGACATCTCTTGTGACTGAATGAATATAGACATTTCCTCCACTGGAGAAAGATCACTGACACCATAAACAAATTCAACTACAAAAATAACTTTAAAATGTAACCTTCACTTCTTTGGCCTTCTTGGTGGACCTGGGTCATTATTTCCTCATCAATGAACATACAGCAAATAATCATGGTCTGTCTCTCTAAGGCCATGATTTCATGCAATGAAGGCCATCTCTTCACTCATTCATGTCTTTATTCATTTGATTTGTTATGAAACATTGAGTCTTGTAATGCTCCGGGGGAAAAGAAGGTCTAAATTCCATTCTGTACCATTAAGAAACTGATGGCTTTGTAAGAGGCAAGTTAGTCAACAATAGAATTTACTATGGTAGTTACAAAACAGAATAGTACTAGAAAGGGAAGTAGGTTGAAGATTGAAGAAAACAAGCAGTTAGGGAAGGCTTCCTGAATAAGATGACAACTAAACTGAGGCGAGTCTTAAGACAAAATGTATAAAGAGTATAGCTAGCCATGTACGGATAGAGTGGCTTTTCTAGTACAATGAGCAACACTGCAAAGGCAGTAAGCATGAAGCACTGCTTCTTGACATTTCATGGATATAACTACAATAAATTCAGACTAGCTAGTATGAGAGATGGGAGAAGAGGAGGTGGCATAATGAAGCTTTGGGGGAACAATGTAGATCATAAATGACTAATTTATGGGTCAGCATAATTAGAAACAGGATAAGAAATTCAGATGCAATATTTAGTAAGGAGACTTAATGAAAGCAGGGAATGAATCAGGTTCTAAGAAGAGCTGGACAACGATGAGGTAGGAAAGGAAGGAGATATAGTTTCATATTGCTTCAGAAATCTCTGCCATAAGGATCCAAGGAGGCAACTAACTGGCAATATCTAATGGCAAGTTAACTCCACTGGGGTTGGGATTGTGCGGAGGCAAAGCTGAAAGATAGTGTAGATGCTGAAATAAAGGAGGTATGTTGAAGAGATGATTCGAGAAAGAGTGTATTGATGAGAAGAGACTACTTAAGGCAGCTTCTAGTGAATCTGTTCTAAACAACCAACAAGAAAAATCTCTTGTAAATAAGTCCTAGAAGGAGAGGCCAGAAAAATAGGACTGGATTCTAGGAAAGAGCTTATGTAGAGAAGTGACAAGATGTTTATGATCCATAATATTGGTTTTAATTGAGAAGGCAGTGGTTGTAAGAACAGAAAAGTGGCACTTGGGAAAGTAAGAGATTGATGTTTGTCTTCAGAAAAATATTACAGTTGTTGGAGAGGTGAGAAATAAAGTACAAGTTGATATTTGTAGACATTTAACTCACATAAGGAAGTGGTGAGTTATTACAATGTATCATGAGTATGAGCAGATTGAAGGGTTTTCTTTTCTTTTCTTTTTTGAATGGAGAAATTGAGTGGGAAAAGCTGAAGAAAAAAGAAGTAAAAGAATCTTCCAAAACCATTACTGTCCTAACTAGTGTTTATGATCTTTATCATTATTTATAAAACAATCCATTACATTACCATGTAATTCCTCCAGCTAGCAATCCTCAGCAGCTTTAGTATAGAAGTGAAGGGATTTTAGGGATGCATTATGTCAGGGTAGAACTATCGGAGACAATTGACAAAGAAACTCATGGGGTGAGAGTTTCTAGAACTATATAGAGTTGGAACCATTTACACGATGCACCATAGAATGTAGGCAAAAGAGTTGGTAAAATTGCCTTACAATAGAGAGAATCAGAGATTGTGGGTTTTGTTGAAATCGTTGTAGAAAAGATACAGGAGTAAGGGCTTGACAGAATTAGAAGGTTGGTAGAATGAAAGGCTGGGCATAGAGCATGAAAAAACAAGATTGAATATTTCAGGAAAAGGGACATTCTGGCTAAGAAAAGCACAAGGAGTATTTGGAGTTTTCCACCTTAGCCATATACTATATGGCTTTTGAGTGAGTATATACTATGTGTCTCTTTCTGTTTCTGGGATTCCTTACTCAAGATGATCTTTCCTACCTCCTATCATTTGCCTGCAAATTTCACAATTTCCTTGTTTTTAAAAGCTGAGTAGTATTCCATTGTGTAAATGTACCACAATTTCTGTATCCATTCCTCAGTAGAGGGACATCAGGGTTGTTTCCAGATTCTGGCTAGTACAAATAAAGCTATGAGCATGGTTGAGCAATTGTCCTTGTTGTATACTTGACCATAATTTGGATATATGCCTAGGAGTGGTATAGCTGGATCTTGAGGTAAGCACTACTCTTAATTGTCTGAGAAAGCGCCAGATTTATTTCCAAAGAGATTGTACAGTTTTACATTCCCACCAGCAATGGAAGAAGGTTCCCCTTTATCCACATTCTTTCTGGCATGTATTGTTGCTTGAATAGTTGATCTTAGCCATTCTGATGGCTGTGAGGTGTAATCTCAGGGTTGTTTTGATTTGCGTTTCCCTGATCACAATGACATTGAGCATTTTTAAATATTTTTTTTATTTTTTTATACTAATTACAGTATGTTCTCTTTGTATTCCACCTGTAGTCCCTTCCCTCATTCCTTCCCAATCTCACCCTCCCTCCCTCATCTCCTCCCATGCCCCTTTCCAAGTCCACTGATAGGGGAGATCCTTCTCCCCTTCCTTCTGATCCTAGCCTATCAGGTCTCCTCAGGACTGGCTTCATTGTCTTCCTCTGTGTTCTGGTAAGGCTGTTCAACCCTCAAGGGGAGGTAATCAAAGAGCGAGCCACTGAGTTCATGTCAGAGACAGTCCCTATTTCCCTTACTAGGAAACCCACTTGGAGACTGAGCTGCCATGGGTTTCATCTGTGCTAGGTCTGTAGGTTATCTCCATGCATGGTCCTTGGTTGGAATATCAGTCTCAGGGAAGACCCCTGGGCCCAGATTTTTTAGTCTATTGCTCTCTTTGTGGAGCTCCTGTCCCCTCCAGGTCTTACTATCTCCCCTTCTTTCATAAGTTTTACTGCACAATTTCTAAAGTTTTGCTATGAGTCTCAGCATCTCCTTTGATACATTGCTGGGTAGAGTCTTTCAAAGGCTCTCTGTAGTATGCTCCTGTCCTGTTGCCTGTTTTCACACTCTTGTGATGTCCATCCTGTTTGCCTTTCTGAATGAGGATTGATCATCTTACCCAGGGTCCTCCTTCTTGCTTAGCTTTTTTAGGTGTACAGATTTTAGTATGTTTAACCATATATTATGTCTAATATCCACTTATAAGTGAGTGTATAGCAAGTGTGTCATTCTGTTTATAGAATACATCACTCAGGATGATCTTTTTTGCCTCCTATTTGCCTGCAAATTTCATACTTTCCTTGTTTTTAATTGCCGAGCAGTAGTCCATTGTGTAAATAAACCACAATTTCTGTATCCATTCCTCAGTAGAGGGACATTTGGGTTGTTTCCAGATTCTGGCTGTTACGAATAAAGCTGCTCTGAACATGGCTGAGCAATTGTCCTTGTGTGTACTTGAGCATAATTTGGATATATGCTTAGGATTGGTATAGCTGGATCTTGAGGTAGCGCTATTCCTAATTTTCTCAGAAAATGCCAGATGGATTTGCAAAGTGGTTGTAAAATTTTACATTTCCACCAAAATGGAGGAAGGTTCCCCTTTCTCCACATCCTCTTCAGCATGTATTGTTGCTTGAGTCATTGTCTTAGTCAGTCTGATGGGTGTAAAGTGAAATCTCAGGGTCGTTTTCATTTGCATTTCCCTGATGACTAAGGATGTTGAGCATTTCTATAAGTGTTTCTCTGCCATTCAATATTCCTCTATTGGGAAGTCTCTATTTAGCTCTGTAACCCATTTTTTAATTGGATTACTTGATTTATTGCTGTTTAATTTCTTGAGTTCTTTATATATTCTGGATATTAGCCCTCTCTCAGATATAGAGTTTGTGAAGTTCCTTTCCCAGTCTGTAGGCTGTCGTTTTGTTCTGATGACAGTGTCTTTTGCTTTAAGGAAGCTTTTCAGTTTCATGCGGTCCCATTTGTTCTTAGACCTTTGCTGTTGGTGTTCTGTTCAGGAAGTTGTCTCCTGTGTCAATGAGTTCAAGACTCTTCCCCCCTCCTTTTTTTTCTAAGAGATTTAGTGTGTCTGGTTTTATGTTGAGGTATTTGATCCACTTAGACTTTAGTTTTGTGCAGATTGATAAATATGAATCTATTTGCATCTTTCTAAATACAGACATCTAGTTAGACCAGCACCATTTGCTGAAGTTACTGCCTTTTTTTCCAATGTATGGTTTTGGCCTCTTTGTCAAAAATGAAATATGTGTGTGGGTTTATTTCTGGGTCTTCTATTCGATTCCATTGATCCACCATTCTGTTTCTATGGTAGTACCATGAAGTTTATATTACTATTGCTCTGTAGTACATCTTGAGTTCTGGGATGGAGAACTATCTGTTATACAGGATTGTTTTAGCAATTCTGGGTTTTCTGGGGGTTTTTTGTTGTTTGTTTATTTGTTTTGTTTTTTAAGAAATTGAGAATTGTTCTTTCAAGTTCTGTAAAGAATTGTGTTGGTATTTTGATGGGTATTGTATTGAATCTATAGATTACTTTTGGTAGGATGGCCATTAACCAATATGTTATTTCTATTGATTCATGAGCATGGGAGATCTTTTCATCTTTTGATATCTTCTTCAATTTCTCTCTTCAGAGACTTGAAGTTTTTTTTTTTTTTTTTTTTTTTTTCAAACAGGTCTTTCACTTTCTTGGTTAGAGTCACACCAAGGTATTTTGTGTTACTAGTGGCTATTGTGAGGGGTGTTGTTTCCCTAATATTTTTTTCTCAGCCCTTTTGTCTTTCTTATACAGGAGGGCTACTGATTTTTTTGAGTTAATTTTGTATCCAGCCACTTTGCTGAAAGTGATTTTCAGCTGAAGGAGTTCTCTGGCTGAATTTTTGGAGTCAATCATCTCTACTATCATATCATCTGCAAATAGTGATACTTTGACTTCTTCGTTTCCAATTTGTATCTCCGTGATCTCTTTTACTTGTCTTATGGCTCTAGCTAGAACTTCAAGTACTATTGGAAGAAGTACTGAGAGCGCGGACAGCCTTGCCTTGTCCCTGATTTCAGTGGGATTGATTTCAGTTTCTCTCCTTTTAGTTTTATGCTGGCTATAGGTTTGCTGTATGTTGTCTTTACAATGTTAAGTATGTGCCTTGTATCCTTAATCTCTCCAAGTCTTTAAACATGAATGAATGCTAGATTTTGTCAAATGCTTTTTCAGCATCTAAATAGATGATCATGTGGTTTTTCTCCTTCAGTTTGTTTATATGGTGGATTACATTGATGGATTTCTGTATACTTAATCACTCCTGCATGCCTGGGATGAAGCCTACTTGGTCATGGTGGATAATATCTTTAATGTGTTCTTGGATTCTGTTTGCAAGTATTTTGTTGCAGTTTTTGCATCAATGTTCATAAAAGAGATATGTCTGAAGTTCTGTTTTTTTGTTGGGCCTTTGTATGGTTTAGGTATCAAGGTAGCAGTGGCTTCATAGAATGAGTTTGGTAATGTTCCTTCTGTTTCTATTTTGTGGAATACTTTGAAGTGAATTGGAGTTAGCTCTTCTTTGATGGTCTGGTAGAATTCTCCACTTAAACCATCTGGCCCTGGACTTTTATTGTAGGGGACACTTTTGATGACTGTTTCCATTTCCCTCGGGCATACAGCATTATTTAATCTATTGACCTGATCTTGATTTAATTTTAGTAAATGGAATATAATAAGAAAATTGTCCATTTCATTTATATTTTCAAATATTGTGGCATATAGTCTTTTGAAGTAGGACTTAATTATTGTTTGTTTTTTTTTTCTCAAAGTCTGTAGTTACGTCCCCCTTTTCATTTCTGATTTTGCTTATTTGGATAGTTTTTATCTTTTTATTTAGTTAGTTTTGATAAGGGTTTGTGTATCTTATTGATTTTCTCACAGATCAAGCTCTTGGCCTCATTAATTTTTGAATTGTTTTCTTTGTTTCTAATTCATTGATTTCATTTATCAGTTTGAGTATTTTCGATAGTCTACTCCTTTTGGGTCTGTCTGCTTTTTTTTCTTTTTCTAGAGTTTTTAGGTGAGCCATTAAGTTGTTTGTATAAGTTTTCTCAAACTTCTTCTTGGAGACACTTAGTACTATGAACTTTCCTCTTAGCACTGCCCTCTTTGTGTCCCATAAGTTTGGGCAAGTTGTGCCTTCATTTTCATTGAATTTTAGCAAGTCTAATTTCATTTTTCATTTCTTCAGTGAGCAAGTTGTCATTGAGTAGAGAGTGGTTTAGTTTCCATGTGTATGTAGGCTTTTTGTTATTTCTGTTGTCATTGAGGTCTAGTTTTAGACTACTGTGTTCTGATAAGATACAAGGGATTATCTTGATCTTTTTGTATCTGTTGAGGGTTGCTTTGTTTCTGTCTATAAGGTCAATTTTGGAGAAGATTCCATGAGGTGCTGAGAAGAAGGTATACTCTTTTGAGTTTGGGTGAAACGTTCTTTAGATATCTATTAGTCCATTTGATTTAGGACCTCTAAGTGTCATTATTTCTCTGGTTAGTTTCTGTCTAGATGATCTGTCCCTTGGTGAGAGTGGAATGGCAAAGTCTCCCACTATCAAGGTGTTGGGATCAATGTATGATTAAGCTTTAATAATGTTTTATTTACAAATGCAGGTGCTGTTATATTTGCAGCATAGATGTTCAGGATTGTGATGTCTTCCTGGTGGATTTGTCCTTTGATGAGGATAAAGTGTCCCTCCTCATCTTTTTTGATTAATTTTGGTTGAAAGTCAACTTTATTAGATATTAGGATAGCTACTCCAGCTTGTTTTCTGGGTCCATTTTCTTGTAAAATCTTTCTCCAGCCCTTTATTCTGAGGTAGTGTTTATCTTTGTTGCAGAGGTATGTTTCTTGGATGCTGCAGAATGTTGGATCCAGTTTATGTTAGTCTCTGTCTTTTTATTGGAGAATTGTGTCCATTTTTATTGATAGATATTAGTGACAAATGAATATTAGTTCCTTGTGCTGTGGGGTTGGTGATGTTACTGTGTTACTGTGCTTGTTTTATTTTAATTTTCTGTTATGGAATTATTGTATGTTGTGTTTTCTTGGGTGTACTTGATTTCATTGGATTGGAGTTTTCCTTCCAGTATCTTCTGTAGGGCTGTTTAAGTTTAGTATTTTCATGTAATATTATGTTTTCTCCATGTATGTTGATTGAAAGCTTTGCTGAGTATACTAGTCGAGGTTGGCATCTGTGGTCTCTTAGAGTCTGCCTGACATTTGCCCAGGCCCTTCTGACATTCATAGTTTCTCTTGAGAAGTCTGATGTGATTCTAATAGGTCTACCTTTATTTGTTACTTGGTTTTTCCATTGCTGCTTTAAAAAATGGTTTTTTTTTTTCTGTAGATTTAGTGTTTTGACCATTATGTGATATGAGGAGATTCTTTTCTGGTCTAGTCAATTCGGTGTTCTGTAGGTCTCTTGAATGTTTATGGACTTCTCATTTTTTAAGTTGGAAAGATTTTCCTAGAAATGTTTTCTGGACCTTGGATCCTGGAATCTTCTTTTTCGTCTGTTTCTATTATTCTTAGTTTTTGTCTTTTCATGGCATTTCTTTATTTCTTGGATGTTTTGTGTTTGTAACTTTTCCAATTTTACTTTTTCTTTGAGAGAAGTATCAATTTCTGCAATTTTATCTTCATCACCTGAGTTCTCTCTTCCATCTCTTGTGTTCTGTTGGTGATGCTTAACTTTGTGGTTCCTGATCTATTCTCTAAGTTGTCCAGCTCCAGTGTTTTCTCTGTTTGTGTTTTCTTTATTGATTCTAATTCTGTTTTCATGTCTTGTACCATTTCCTTCATCTTTTTGAATGTGGATTCCTGTCTTTCCATGAGAGGCTCTATTTTTTGTTGTTGTTGTTAATTTCCTCTCTATATGCCACTATTTGTGCCTTTACATGTACCTGTATTTGTTTGGCTGTATTTGCCTGTATTTCTTGGAGAGCTTTGTTTCCTCTTCATTTGTTTCTGATGAAGTAAAATATCCATTGATTTTGGGGTTTGCTGATGTCCTGATTTTTGTTGGATGTGTTCTTCTGCTGACCTCCAGCCATCTGCTTATCTGAAACCTTTGCTGTTTGTTCCTGGAGTCTCTACTTAAAACTGCTTTCATGTGTCTCTTCTGTCTGAAGTATTCTTGAGGAAGAGGAGAGAATTCCACTGGTTTGAGAGTGGATGTTGGTGTGTCTCATATAGCTAGAGAGGAAGGTCACAGTTGTGTGTGTGTGTGTGTGTGTGTGTGTGTGTGTTTGTGTGTGTGCATTGAGGGAGAGTGTGCTAGAGTATATAGATCCCTTGAAGGGTGGAGCTTAAGTACATTAGGGGTTGAGGGTGCTGGGACTCTTCACAGGTGCAATGCACATGTACAGGTACCCTGAATACCTCAGTGACCTCCAGACCTGTCATACTGTCCTCCAGGTGTTCAGTTCTGTTTGGGCTCCAGGAATTTTTTGCCTGCACTCCATTGGTAGACCCACAGAAAAGGGGCTTCTATGTTGAGAATGCTGTCCAAAGGATCCCTATGTTGCCCACAGTGGGGATGTGGTTGGAAGGGATAGGATGTCTGGCTGTTAGCATAGAGGGACCTTGGATCTGGGGCACTTCAAGCACTCACTTAAATGTGCACTCACTTCCTCGCCAGCCCAATCAGAAAGCACAGAGTTTCCCCCTAAGTTTCTCACTTTTGGGCCTGCATGAGCAAATTAAAATGTAAAAGATTCATCAGCTCAATATTATCCACTGTTTGGCCACCAGACAGGGAGGCCTGTGCTTGGGCAGCCACCTCTGCTCTCTCAGTCACTGAGCATGGAGGATCCCGCTTGGGTTAGCCACTGACCACTCCACTGCAGTTGCAGACCTGGGAGACCAGGACAGCTGTCCGTGGATCTGGGAGGCATTAACTGCTGCTACCTCTGCCATCTCAGTCACTGAGCAGGAAGGCCCGTGCTTGGGGCAAGGGAAGTGTAGGGGAGTTGAATATTTGCCTGGAGACTTCCACAGGTGACGTGAATCCAAACTGTCCCAGCTCACAGGTTCTCCACTCTTGCCCAGGAAGCCTCAATGATGATGTTCTGGCTTCAGCTGCCCCTCCACTCACCAATTTTGGAGTTTTGGATCATGTGCCCCTCAGATATGGTGTGTGCTGGACACTGCTATCTTGGGCCATAAGAGAGAAGGTGATGTAGGAAGTGGATTGAAAGAATAAAAGGGAGATGAGATGACACTGATCAGATTTGATCAAGATTAAGGATCCCCTAAGGAGAAACTGCTACAGAGGGCCTCTGAAAGCCAGAAGAAGAAAACAGGAAACAACCTCGGAACCTGCCACAGAGGGCCTCTGAAAGCCTCTGCCATGCAGACTGTGAAACCAGATGCTGAGCCTGATGGCCAACTGACAGGCAGAGTGAATGGAATTTTATGTAAGAAGTGGGAAATAGTAAGAGCTGGAGAGGACAGGAACTCCACAAGGAGAGCAACAGAACAAGAAAATTTGAACACAGGGAACTTCCCAGAGACTCATACTCCAACCAAGGACTATTCATGGAGATAACCTAGAACCCTGACAATGCAGCCACTTCTGATGAGAACTGATAGACTAAGATCAGAAAGAAGGAGAGGAGGACCTCCCCAATCAGTGGACATGGGTAGGGGCATGCATGCAGAAAGGAGGGGGGAAGGTGGGACCAGGAGGGGAGGAAGAAGGGGCTTATGGGGAGATACAAAATGAATAAAGTGTAATTAATAAAAGTTAAATAAATAAAAAAAGGATCCCCTAAGGAAAGGGCATACATCTCTTGTTCCTGAGTAATGCCAGTGTAGAGACTAGAGACGAAGATTGGAAGCCAAGTTCTTCAATGGATGCAGGGGCATGAATAGGAATGGAAAATTGACACTCACCTCAAAAGGAGAATAATTTGTAGACAAGTGCAGACGTATTGCCCTGAAATAAACAGTTTAGAATAAAGTGACTGTAAGTATATGTCCACTATTTCAGTTGTAAAGGACTTGGGAAAGGGAAAAATAAACAGCTTCCACTAGGTTATCTGAGGAAGTGCTCACTTTCATCATATAACTGGTTCCAGAAATCTAGGGTAGTGCTATGATACCTCATTTTTAATATAGATTCCCCAGACAACAGTGATTTATGGAGAAATTGGAAAACCCGAGGGAAGAAATGATGAGAGCATTTCATGAATATCTGTATTGTAGAAGACATAATGTAGGTTTTTTCTTAATGGTATAGGTTCTACCTCTAGAGAGAATACAGGATATTAGGATTGGGAATAGACAGGATGATAAATTACTAAAGGGGAGTTTTTATAATATGGTGATAGAATAGAGATAGATGGCAAAGTATGAAATTTTAGAAGGTTTAGCTAGCTCTAACGCAAGAAGAAAAATGTATTCATACTTAAAAGTTCCCAAAGCCAAATGACATTTGCAGTTTGTGATGCATCTAGTAATCTCTGGTTTTGTTCTTTGTTCTGATGTAAAATGGAACCTACATTTAGAAAGTGATGCTCACTTGGATTTCTGCTTTCTGCAAATACCAACCTTGAACTAATCTGATTGAATCTTAGCCCAACAACCAGATAAGTATGAGTTTTAGTAAACATGACCAAGATTTCCAGAATTCTTAGGGGAGAGTAACTCATTGTAGAATTCCCGGGAAATGAAGTAAAAGACAAGTCAGATATCTATGCTCCATTATATCACAAAATATTGGCCGAAGACTAGAGGAAAAGTAGCTTCTCTTTTCTTGAAAATTCACCAAGTCATCAGTTAACTGGATGACAAGCTTAGTTTTTGGACTATAGTGAGAATTAGGTTCAAATACCAGCTCTGACTTTTACCAGCTTTGTAAAGCTGGGTCTATAATTTAAATGAGATAACCCTGGGATTATTTTTTTCATTGTGAGTCTTCCAAAAAGGATAGTGATTGAATATTGAGGCACAATATATGTGCTAGAGAATGTAAGAGTTGGGATGAGGTTTGTTGTCAATTGTTTTGAAATTCAGCTAGAGAGATAAGTGGTAAAAGAACATATAATTAACAAGTATTGGTAAGTGGTAAGCTTATCAATAAGTTTTCAATATATATTGAGTAATTCTGTGAAGCCATGGAATGAGGAACACTGAAATTTGTCTGCAGAGGGAGAACAGTATAGGATTTGTCATGGTGGAAGGAGCCCAAGATAGAGTCTTCAAGAAGAATAAGGAGGGCTAAAGTGTTTTTGTCCAAATTTTGTAAAGCTTTCATATGATCTACAGCAGGTAAACAAAAATAAAATTAAAAAGTAACAACTAAATGGAAATAATCCATATAGAGATGGCAGGAGAAACTAAGAAATTCAATGTTCCAAATCATAGCCTAGCATAAACAAAACTGTGGCAGCAAGAGAAAACAGATATTTAGGAAGCATAAAGAGAATGTGGATACCCAATGTTTGACGCTGTGTCTCAGCATCTGCTTTGATCCCATGTTGGGTGAATCCTTTCAGAGAACCCTCTATACTATGCTCCCATCTGGTTTCCTCTCTTTCACCCCTGGGTTACCTCACTCAGGATGATCTCTTCTAGTTTCATCCATTTGCCTGCAAATTCCATAATTTCTTTTTTTTTTCTTTTTGGTAATTTTTTAATTATTTATTTTTTTAAAAATTTATTTATTTTTATTAATTACAGTTTATTCACTTTGTATCCCAACTGTAGCTCCTTCTCCCCTTCCCTCAGAATCCCATCTTCCCTTCTTCATTTCTTTCCATGCCCCTCCCCCAGTCCACTGATAGGGGAGGTCCTCTTCCCCTTCCATCTGATCTTATTCTATTGGGACTTCTCAGGAGTGGTTGCATTGTCTTTCTCTGTGGCCTGATAAGGCTGCTCTCCCATTAGGTGGAGGTGATCAAAGAGCAGGCCACTGAATTCATGTCAGAGACAACCCCTGTTCTCATTACTAGGAAACCTACTTAGACACTGAGCTGACATGGGCTACATCTGAGAAGGGGTTCTAGGTTAACTCCATGCGTGGTCCTTGGTTGGAGTTTTAGTCTCAGAAAAGATACCTGTGTCCATATTTTTTTTTCTCTCCTTGTGGAGGATTGATCATTTTACCCAGGGTCCTCCTTCTTGCTTAGCTTCTTTAGGTGTACTGATTTTAGTATAGTTATCCTATATTATCTAATATCCACTTATAAGTGAGTGTATATACCATGTGTGTCTTTTTGTTTCTGGGGTACCTCACTGAAGATGATCTTTTATAGTTACCACCATTTGTGTGCAAATTTCATGTTTTCCTTGTTTTTAATTGCTGAAAGGCTCAACATCCTTAACCATCAGGGAAATGCAAATCAAAACTACCCTGTGATTTCACCTTACACCCATCAGAATAGTGAAGATCAAAAAGTCAAGTGACAAAACACGATGGAGAGGATGTGGAGAAAGGGGAACCATTGTTCCTCCATTGCTGGTGGGAATATAAACTTGTACAACCACTTTGAAAATAAATCTGGCACTTTCTCAGATAATTAGGAAAAGTACTACTTCAAGATCCAACTTGGCAAGGGGCACGGTGGAGATGAGGGAGGGAGGGAGGGACTGGGAGAGAATGAGGGATCGGGACACGGCTGGAATACAGAGTTAATAAAATGTAACTGATACGAAAAAAATAAAATTAAAAAAAAAAAACCAAAAAAACCCCCCAAAAAAACAAAAACAAAAAAAAAAGATCCAACTACACAACTCCTAGGCATATATCCAAAAGATGCTCAAGTAAACAACCAAAGACATTTACACAGCCATGTTCGTGGCAGCTTTATTTGAAATAGCCAGAAGCTGGAAACAACCCAGATATCCCTCATTTAAGGAGTGGATACAGAAATTGTGGTACATTAACACAATGAAGTACTACTCAGCAGTGGAAAACAAGGATTTCTCATGATTTCCTTGTTTTTAAGTGCTGAGTCGTATTCCATTGTATAGTTGTACCACAATTTCTGTATCTAATCCTCAAATGAGGGACATCTAGCACAAGGAGTCTTATGGAGAAAGAGAGGGATGGGAATAGAGGGACATGAGGAGACAAGAGCCCTACAGGGAGACAAACAAAACTAAAAGATCTGAGCCCAAGGTATCCTGCAGAGACTGATGCACTAACCAAGGACTGTGCATGGAGAGGACCTAAAGCCCCTGCTCGGATGTGGCCAATTGGCAGCTCAGTCTCCATGTGGAACTCTGAGAGAGGGGAATAGTAATTGCCTCTATCATGAGTTCAGTTGACTGCTTTTTGATCACCTTCCCCTGGTGATGTGGCCTTGCCAGGCCACGGAGGAAGAGGATCCAGGCAGTCCTGATGAGACTTAATAAGCTATAGGCCAATGGCAATAGTTGGGAACTCTCCCTTTCCACTGTGGACTAACGGAATGGGATGGGGGGGATAGAGGGTGGATGAGACTGGAGGGAAATGAGGGAGGGGGCTTCAATCAGGATATATAGTGAATAAATTTTGAATAAACATAAAAATTAAAAAAAATAATGTGGATATTCATTTCCATGGCAACAATAGAAGCTGGATAGGTAAAGGGACCAGGTCATGCAAGCACTTCCATACTAAATGTTTGGAAGAATGAATTTTAACACATAAGTTATGAGAGGAGCACTTAAGATCTTAATGGCATGCATAGGATCTGGTCATAGACTAGAGAAATGTGTCAGAAGGGACAAAAAGTGAAGCAGTTGCCTTGGAGGAAAATACCAATGCCTTGGATGAAGATAGTGACTTCTGTAACAATTTTAGGAGGTAGAATAAAAAGAAAATGGTGAGCAATACTGTGAAAATATAAGAAAATTAGCTAAGATGCCTTCCAAAATGTTAGTTTTGTTATCTGGGCCAATGTAGGATTAGTTAGTAGTAATGTGGGAACATTATACATATACAGTTCCTCTATATATTAACTTTATTTTATTGAAAATAGGTTCTTTTATGCAATTTATTATGGTTATGGATTCTTCTACTACTCTTCCCAGTTCTTCCCAAACCCTCCCCCACTGATCTGGATGTACTCCTTTTCTGTCTTTCCTAGAAGACAAACAGGTTTCTAAGAAATAATTATATAATAAGATAACATATGTCTTAAACAATAAAATCATAATATGACAAAACAACCAAACAAGAAAAAGGGCTGAAGCAAAAGTGTAACAAATGCATAGGACCTTTTAAAATACTCAAATACATCATCCTATGAATGACAGTATGTTTTGTATTTCCTTATTTTTGTGTACTTTTGAATCATTTCTTGCAATCATCTATTGGAGAGGGATTGTATAAACTCTTGTTTTCTCTATTTCTCCAAAGAGGAGATTAAGACCATGTCCTTTCTCTAATATAGGTGATTAGCAGCACTAGTTCCATGAGATAGGAAATCAGTAGAAGAGAGAATTGGGGCATCTTACTTTTTTCACTTGGCTTTAAGAAAAGGCTATTAAGCAACTTTCTGGAAAGACACTTTGAGTCAAGTCTATACAAAAATTTGTTCATGTGGAGTGTTTATATCTAAGACAGTATGTCATAAATGTGTGACCAACAGAGAAGAAGGAAGAGTTTATTTACTGGCAAAGAAGCCATGGATAGAGGTTGATATAAAGATATGGGGAATAAAACAGGAGCTCTTCAACTGGAATCTAAATGAATTACGAATATCTGAAATTAAACGCAAAATTATCTAGATAGCTTTACTACAATTTTATGGGTAAAGTTCTTATAGATTTCTTCAGATTTTTTAAATGCAATTTGGCCTTACAGGGGATGTCCACAGCTCATTTCTATGGCACAAATGAAGCTACTTCAACAGGTTTCTGCATCCAGCTGGAACACTTCCAAAGCCTTGGGGGAGTCTTGATAAATCATGAATTGTGTATTTACAATTTTCTATTGTTCTGAAATAAAAGCCTACAATCATCAGGTTGTATGATGTATTGGATAAGACAATATCCTGATCCATTTCTGTCAGCCATATTTGGAAGTTTCTTGACATCCGTTTGTGTCTGGGAGAAAAGAATATGCATAGAGAAAAACTGCAGAAAGATAAAGGTTGCACTAGGAAAAGTTAAACAAAAACGATACTCCAATCAATAATGGTTACTGTGTGAGGGAGAAAACCAGACCACATTATCAAGGAAATGGAGAGACATGTCCTTGCCATGTCCAGCAAGGATGTGAGATCAGAAATAGGGAAACTAAGACAAAGTTACCTCGGTGGAGCAAGCACAAGTGGAGGCTGCACAATTTTGCCTCTTTGAACAAGTAAAAATGATCGTTGAAGAAGTGTAAATGGCCACAATGGCACATAAATCTCCAGGGGAATTTGACCTACCAGGAGGTCTCCAGTTACTGTTTAATAAGGATAATATCAATTACTAAAGTAAACTTGCTATAAACAATGGAGTCTTTGCTGAGCTTAAGATCCACAGTAAATATGTGCCTGAAAATAATGAGTCTTACAGTTTAAATTTAAGACTTAAATCAGTCAGTTGTTTCTATTTTATAATCATTGTGATGAGCCTTCTTATGCAGTTTATGGAAGCCAAAGCTATACCTCAAATAAATACATGTTAACATTTTGTCTTTAGCCAATAAGAAGAAAGAGAAAGAACGCCCAGAGATCTCTCTTCCTTCAGACTTTGAACATACAATTCATGTGGGGTTTGATGCAGTCACCGGGGAATTCACTGTAAGTAAGCTCCTTATTTTGTTTTATAAGCCATGAAAATAAAACCTATTTTCTTTAAGAAATAGGTTTCAAGTAAGGATTGCTGTATTCCAAAATATCAGACTGAAAATGGACTTTTCCTGGATAATCATGCATAGAAGTAGAAAGTGGGCAACAACATTGACAAAGTCATTTTGCCCACCTTAACAAAAGTGTCTTATCATCCTATAATTTTGACCAGAAAATATTTCTTTGCCAAGGCACAGAAAATATAGCAATGGTAAGGAGACTCTGCCTGGTTCTTTACTCATGTGAAGTGAATCAAAGAAAGATTTATTCAACTTGTCCAGTGAAGGCAGTTCTTCTGAATAATTCAGGCTTTACAGTGGATCCTGATCATCTTACTACAGTAACCAAAAGTCTGTAAAATTTGCCTAGTCACCCATTTGATTTTAAGAACATAGTTTACCTTTAGGATTGTTAATTTTATTTTATTTTATTTGCATTAAAAACCACAAACTCCATGTTTCAGGAAGAAATAATTATTGTATAGCACATATGTATTAGTAGTTATGTGATTACATATATACTATGTATGAATCATCTATAATTATTGCCAACATGAATTATCTGGATATGATATAGGTTTATGACTGTTTTTATTTTGGACAATTGCATCAAATAGCACAATGTCTCAGATATATGCCATTTTATTCCTCTAAAGTATTTAGCACCCCCCCTTATTAAATAAGTGAGGGGAGAGATGTTGCTAGAAATATGACCCCATGCTTCAGCTAATTTTTCGATACTAGTAAGCAACTCAATCAACATGTGAATTTAAAGAGCTTCAAATGAATTTAGAAAATTAAAACTTTGATAAAAGTCACCATAATATTTCTTGTTTTACTAAGCTATAAAAATTGTAGACATTAAAGAGACCAATGTTCTGTCTTGTAGCATAATGGTTAGTGAATGGACTGTGTCATGTGATTAAGTAGGGGGAAAGAAGCAAGGCAATTTGATTTGGAGAACTAAACTACATCTGACAGCCAAATTATTTTATTTGATAAATTCTGGAAGTAAGCAGTGTAAGAATGAAATAGAAACAGAGTAAATGTCTTGGCCTCCTAAATTAGTGCAGACTGATTACTTCTATGTTCTCAGTAGCAAGCAGACAAAAATACTCAGAAATAATGAGACTGCTGAAATTGAGATAGATACAATTTAATGAATTTTGTTATCTGAGTCAAAGACATAACTTGGTGACATTTATTTTGAGCTCAGCCTTTATTTCATTGCTAGAACATTCCTTTGGCTACATTTAGAAACTACAAACCGATTATCAACACTGTCTTTCCCACTGGGTAGAGATTGTTTATATAATCTGACCATTGTCTGTTTAAAAACATCTAAAGAGTGTCTAGTTAATTTTCTGATATTTGAAACAGGAAAAGCCCTCAAACTTTATAGTTTTGTCTAAAAACTTGTCTCTTTTATTTTAAGAGCTTCATTTTTTTTTTCAGTCCTGCTATGCTTTTCTTCTGTTGAACCTCCTCATAGTTTGGTTGATATTATTCCATGCTTTCTTTTCTTGTTCTTTTCCTTTTGGGGTTCTGCTGTGTATGTTTTCTCATTTAGCATTTAGGTTCACTTGTACTTTATTTCCTTCTGCCTTATTTGACATCTTTTGTCACATTTCCCCCATCTTTAGCTCTTTCTTTTTTCTTTCTGGATTCTCAGTGGAAATAAAAAGAAACTAAATCACCACCATTTTACTGACTGCAGCACTAAGCCATTTCCATCGTGAGCTGAATTAGAACCCAATGGACCAATTAGAGAGGAGTGAGGTAGAATATATTATAGACAGCCCCTATAGCCCTGATGCAACCAAACCAAATGGCATCCTTTTATAAAATTTATTTGAAATGAAATAGCTCTTTATTATTTCCACTGATAGAAATTTGTTGACCTTGTGAACAGACACGCAACACATTTGGAATATTGAAGTAGCAGATTGATAATCTGTAGCAGCTGCTTGTACATACCTTTTAAAATAATCATAAATTCCTTAATCCATAACCTTACATAATCTTCCTTCTTCTTTATCTTAACTATGATTTAGAATTAATATTTTATTATGTTTAATGTTTATACTAGCAAAAGTAATAAGCCTTTAACTCTTCTAATGGTAGGGTACAGAACTGAGTCTTAATTGCCATAGATACCATTAGGTCATTGTCCATTGGGGTAAAATCACATTGTGAAATTTGATTATTGTGGTTGTGGTGGTTAAATTTTGAGCAATTTGCTGAACTTGTAGACCAGTTGTTTTATAAGAGTCTGCTCTTTTGAATAACTGATCACTAGTTTGCTATGTTGCTTGGTGATTATGCTAATGGCTAATTGGCTCATATAACCTTATATACCTGGGCATACACTTGGACCCTAAAGCTAAAATTAGGACGGGAGGTGAGATTTGGGGTTTTAAATTATTACAAGTCTTTACCCATTATATTGCCATTTTTGTCCCAAATACTTCAGAACTCCCCTTTCCAGACCTCTAGACCTGTGACGGTCGCTTCAAGTCAATCAGAGGGAAAAATGGTATGAGTGATAAAAATTATCATTTCTTATGATAAGATAGATGCTTGGCCTGTTGTATCATGCTGCCATTCTCCTGGGCTACACTGGACACTCCCCAGCTTGATGTAAACTCACAAGTTATTGTATATACATAGGCATGGATATGTGCTCCTGCTCCTGATGTTCAGTCTCTTAGGTCTTCATTAGCTATCTAACTTTTTAGATGAGTTCCTCAATTTGGATTAGTGAAATGTCTCTCTGATTATGTGCCATTGTGGCATATGCTCAAATTACAGAAATCAGGTCTCATTGAGAAACTGGTTTGTTTTTCCTTAGAAAAGAGAAATTATATCAGCACTGTAGTTATGTGGTAAGTAGAGTTATCTAGAGGAACTTCTTCAACTGACAGCAAGTTTGTTTTTGTTTTTGTTTTTTTTTTTTTGCTGTCTAGTGATTATGATACCACTATTTATTACAAAGTTTATAAGTGCCATGGGCATGTATAATACTTATAAATATTCTAATGATTATGGTAATGATCATGCCAGTGAAGTCTGCATTAGTAGATATTTGCAATGCATACCTGAATTTGTAACACTTAACTCCTTTGGCCATTATAGTATTAACCAAATGCTATTAATTGCACTTAGAATCAGACCTGGAATCATGCATGGGCTCCTGAGTTCCAATTTTTGGCTTAAGGCTTTAGCATCAAATTGTGTTATGAATGCATGTAAAAGTGTTGTCTCACTGTGCTTGGAGTAACCATAAATGCCAGGATTCAAAGACATATATCCGAAATCAAAGCAGTTGGGTCAAAGCATGTTTCTGTAGCATTTGATATATTTTCAATTAGACAAATCTGTTAATTTGTATTTGATCTTATTTGTTGGAAGTGGGGTTTGGGAACTATGTCATTAAATGGAAATATTTGTGCAAGATTTGAAATGAAATGTTTTCCCTTTCCCTGATAGAAATACATACTAAGCCTAAGCGTAGTTTCTGGCTGTGAGGATGGCTTTAATATAATTTCCTCTAAGTCACCCATGATTTTAGCTACAAAGTATGGAAGAATAAAACTCAATATTACAACAAAGCTCAGTATTGTTGCATAGCCATCCTTTGAATTTTAGTCACATAGATAAGTCCAATGTGAAATGGAAATTTCGATAACCAGAATTGGAAACTGAAATTTGTAATTTCATCCTATGGCCATGGGCTATCTGTGATAACCCAGTTATTAAAAAAAAAAAAAAAAAAAAAAAAGCTTACAAATGCCATCCTTTATCCCTCCAAATTCTTGTTGCTTCTTTTTAGTAATTTCTCCAATCACTTACTGGTAATTCTTATTATTGCCTATTTATGAAGGAAGCATCTGGCCCAAAGTGGAATTATATATCCAAACTTTGGAACACTATTATTTTCTCTGTTCTTTTAAATCTGTAGCCTGTCCTTTCCCTGGTTTAGTTAATAACTCCCTATTTCCCTGACCACCCCACTTTAAAAGGGACTCCCCATTCAGACCCATTGGTTTCATCTCTTCCCACCTTCTAAGTTGTCCCACATCCTGTTTTAACTTTCTTTTCTTTCTTTATTTACGTCCATTACAGCCAGATCTCTATGGCTCACAGATGTGCCCAGGGAAGCTCCCAGAGGTGCGTCACAGGCCCAAAAGAAGCTTGCATCAAAGTGCTTCTTTGAGATGTCATAGCACTGCAGTAGCAGGTTCATGTGTGTGCAGTAGAGTTGTTGCTTGGCTTATCTCACTTTTTTTGTTGTCATTCCCAAACTCTGGAGGCCCATGTCACACATTGTTTTGCTGAGACTTCATGGGACAAAGCCATATAAATTGGGTCTGGATGCATTTCAACAATAGTGTATCCATTTCTCTCTCCAAGCTGTTCTTTGAGGTTAGATTAGAAATTATAAAATGGGGACATCTGCAGGTTGAACATGCAAGAAAGTATACTGAATGCTGGATGTAAAGCTAACCTCTGTAATTTTAAGTAATTCTCCTTTGTTAGATTACTGAATAGTCCCCTCTCTCTGCTCTAAGTGCTTCATATTATTCATTACAAATTCTCACAAGGCTTTGATATGGTTTCATAGTCCCCAGCTTCTATGTGGCCAGTGAATGAAATAGGGAGAGAGATAGGGGGTTGGGGGGAGGAAAGGAGGAAGCCATGCCCCTGACAAAGCTGCAAGAAAAATACCCAAAGCAGCATAAATGTTACTGTTTTGTATTTCAGGGGTCATTGCTCCTCCACAAATCTAGTTTTTTCTCCTCCTAATTTGACGAATTCCCGAAACCCTTAAATTACATTTTGTAAACGAAAAGTTTAAACTGACACAGGGTAAGGCTTTATTATTTATTATTTGAAAGGATATTCTGGTTAAAACGCACCCCCAAAGGGCTTATGTTACTCCACTCATTAAAGAAAAAAAAGCATTGATCTGCACTTTACTATACTGTGCACAAATTTAGAGAAGTCTTGCTATGTCTGCCCTGAGTCGCCAGAAAAAAACTAAGCTAAGCCGTAAACATCATTTCATGGATGAGCAGAATCAATATGGAGGTGATTTTCATGCGCTTTGTTTATTATCACAATCATACTCTCACCCACCCCTTTTAATTTGGATCCTAGTTTTACCTATGTGTTTTGATTAGTGAAGAGAATGATTGCATTATTAAGTTACTAACGTAAAATCTAGAATGTAACTTCAGTTTCCCAAGTGTAATCCTACAGGTAGCATGGGCTTCTTGGTGAAGAACTTAACTGGAAGGTGCATATACTCCTGATGAGTGTTCTAAGCAGCCCTTCTTTCCATTTGGTTGTCCACAGGGAATTCCTGAACAATGGGCACGGTTACTCCAGACCTCCAATATAACAAAATTGGAACAGAAGAAGAATCCACAAGCTGTTCTTGACGTTCTCAAATTCTACGACTCCAAAGAAACAGTCAACAACCAGAAATACATGAGCTTTACATCAGGAGGTAAGGGAAATCATATGGTATCAAAGGGAGTATAGCCAGTTCTCAGAGCCTCATCATGAGGCCAAAGTATTTTCTGCAAATGGCTTCAGTGTCAGTAAACCAGCAGATGGAGTGGGAATCTGACATTCATGCTAGATTTGTTTTAGTTAGGTGTTGTTGTAGTACAAATAAGGAAATTGTTCATTGGTGATTAGCTTGAATCAACAATAACAGTTCTAACTCTCCATGAGTACAAGTCTAGTCAGTCGTTTAGAATTAGGTCTTGAATATGTTGATGAAATAAGAATATAAGGATGAACAATGGTCTCCAGAAATTCATTGAATTATCTGTGTCATGACAATTCAGGACAACATTGTGCTTGTCAGGTTATTTTCACTGGGTCCTCAAATTTAGGGAAAAAAAAAACTATCAATGTCTTATTATTTGTAGAAATTGAAATACCATTGTTAATCCCAAATTGTGACTCCATTTGTTGATATGTATATAATCCATGTTAAACCCAAATTGTTACTTCATTCACTCATATGTACATATTTCCTTTAGTTGTTCATTTTTATTTTTGAGAAATATCATTTGAATTGGATCTATAGAACAAATCATTTAGCATTTAGAGAAAGGGGGAAACACTGTATTTTTAGTCCACTTGAAATGAGGCCTTCATTAAAATTTGTAAAGTAACTTCCTGAAAATAGTGTTAGGAGGTAATATGAGGTATGTTGAGAGAACAACATGCCGTTTGTCACAGGTTTAATGCTGACATTTTCTTCTAATTGAAGATGAACAGTTTTTAGGGAGTATTTATGAAACAGAGGTGACTTCTTCATTCTGAATTTTCAGATAAAAGTGCTCATGGATATATAGCAGCACATCAGCCCGTAAGTGAAAAATTTTCTTCATTTATTTATTTTTATATGTTATAATTACATTTGTCTGTTTTTTAAATTAATTAATTAATTAATTAAAATTTATTACAATTTATTCATTTTGTATCCTGGCTATAGCCCCCTCCCTCGTCTTGTCTCCTCCCCATCCTACCATTCCTCCTTCTTCTCCCACTATGTCCCTCCCCCAGTCCACTGATAGGAGAGGTTCTCTTCCCCTTACCTCTGACCTTAGCCTATCAGGTCTCATCAGGACTGGCTGCATTTTCTTCCTCTGTGGCCTGGCAAGGCTGTACACTGAGCAGGGCAGGTGATCAAAGAGCCAGCCACTGAGTTCATGTTAGAGACAACCCCTGTTTCCCTTACTAGGAAACCCATTTGGAAACTGAGAAGCCTATGGACTTCATCTGAGCAGAGGGTCTAGGTCTTCTTCATGCATGGTCCTTGGTTGGAGTATTGGTTTCTGCAGGGCCACCTGGGCCCAGGTTTTTTGTCTCTGTTGGTCTCCTTGGTGGAGCTTCTGTCTCCTCCAGGTATTTCTGTCTCCCCTTCTTCTGTAAGGTTCTCTACACTTTGCCCAAAGTTTGGCTGTGAGTCTCAGCATCTCCTTTGATGCTCTGATGGGTAAGAGTCTTTCAGAGGCCCCCTGTGGAAGGCTCCTGTCCTGTTCCCTGTCTTCTCCTACTTCTGATATCTATCCTGTTTGCTCTTCCTAATGAGGATTAAGCCTCTTCCCTAGGGTCCTCCTTGTAGTTTAGCTTCCTTAGGACTACGGGTTTTAGTATGTTTATCTTATATTATATGGCTAATATCCACTTATAAGTGAGTTTATACCATATGTGTCTTTCTGCTTCTGGGTTACCACCTTCAGGACAATCTTTTCTAGTTCCCACCATTTGCCTGCAAATTTCATGATTTCCTTGTTTTTAATTGCTGAATAGTGTTCCATTGTGTAAATGTACCACAATTTTTAGGAGGGTAAGTGAAATATTAAAATTTGTTTTTCATGAGCATTGTAACCTAAGGTCTAACAGTACAATTGCTTGTATCTGGTTTCATATGTCCAACTTTCAGACATAAAATTTAAAGCAGCTTTAAAAAGACATAATTTAGAAACACAAATATATATTTTATGTATTTTAACACGCATTTTTAAACTTAATACATACCTATAAATATCTATTTTACCCATTGTTAAAAGTCCAATATGTTTTAGTAAATTTATACATCACTGTTACTATCATTACAATCAATTTTCAATTGTAAAAATAAATAACATTTGTTATCACAAGTTGCACAGAATTCACAGATTTTACCAAAATTATTTTATGGGAAAATATTTGGTTACATCGTGACATTTCTATAAATATTACACTATTATTCTACTTACAGCTAAAACTTCAAAGGCACTATAATTCTCATATCAACTATTAGCCACAACCCGTTTTTGGAAAAGAGAAACAGAACATCTAATCTTCTAGGTGATATTCCCATGCTGGGCAGTCGGGTGTATATATATTATACTAGTGATAGGATGCCCATGTTAGGAAGGTCCTTACCAAACCCTTAGTTTAACACTTTTCGTTTTAGAGTGGGGAAATAAAGGTGAGAAGTATCTTTAAGAGCTCTTTTACCTGTCCGTTTGGAAAGTCATCACAATGGCCTACGTTTATTCCTGATTAAAAATATTATTTTTTGTTTACTCAGATTGAGGAAGAAATAGTAAATGCTACTGAAAATGGTATGAAAACTGACAGCCAAGGCAACTTGGGTCAGACATTAGAAAATCAGGGTTTATTACACATCTGGTACTGCTGTAGAATGCTTTCGAACAATTCACACCATAGCCCCAGTCAGTCACCCATATTGTGTTTACTTTACAAGGTTTACCTTTAGACACATTTCATGCAAGTGAAGTTATATAGGATACAAACTTGTAGAATTTGCTTTTTCATTCATAATATTTCTTCTAAGATTCATCCATGTTTTGGCCAGTGTCAATAGTTTACAACTTGTATTGATCCAGTATTCTGAGATATGAATGTTTCACATTTTCACCATTCACTCAAGGCTTTCCAGATTATGTACAGTTCTTATATATTACAAATAAAGTTCCTATTAAAACTCACGCGTAGTGGATTGATGAGCACTTGCTGCTCTTACAGAAGACATGGGTTTGATTCTCAGTATCCACCTGGTAACTCACAACCATCTATAACTACAATGCCGCAATGCTACAGAATCTTGATATCCTCTTCTAGCCTCTGCAGGCATAACTTTGGAATTAACCTGACTGTGGCAATGAGAAATGAATAAATGAGAAACATGTTCAAAAAAGCTGAGTCCTGTAGACTGTGTGCTCTGGTAGAGATGCATCCATTGCCCGGAAGCCCACCCTGTTTATTATACACAGTTGAATGAGGAAGCAAGTTTATTATATACAGTTGAATAAGGAGGCAAGTTAGCTAATCTAGGTAGGGGGTCTCTGTAGGAGAACTGTCTCAGGATGCAGTTATCCATGGGGAGGGAGCTGTTGTTATAACTTTCTGCATATGCTGTCAACATTCATACTTGAACCAGGAGAAGGGCTTGCCTTTCTCATGGGTCTGAGATATTGGGGTTCTTGTAATGACCATGCTTATGTCAACAATACACTTTTACTCAGGATTCATCTACTCTCCACACATACTACAATAAAGACATGCATGCAGGAAAAACACCCACACAGGTAAAACTTAAACAAATTTATATGTATTTGTCTTTATTTGGGAAAATATTTTTGCATATCTCACATTGATATTCTTGAAAATAATAATAATAATAATAATAATAATAGTAATTTCTCTATTGAAATAGTAAATTTTCTTAATTGAACACTTACAAAATACACTTGCAATGTACAATGTTGGCTAGTACTATTTGTACATTCATTTAATCTTTCCTACAACCAAGTTAAGTAAGACTTACCATGGTCCCCAGTTACAGATATACAGATAAAGAAATTGAAGTTCACAGACATGAACTTACTTGATTAGGGTCAATGCTATGCTTATTTTAGTTATTTATTTTTAAAAATGGAGGCACCTGAGGGTAGATGATTTTTCTCAAAGTCACCGAGTTTTGAAGAGGACAAACCAGAAAATATGTCACCTAATGCTTGGAAATCCTGTCATAAAAACAGTCATATTCTTTAAAGAGAAAATGGTCACAGGCAAGGCCCCTCTTTCTGTGGATTGCTATTTTGATGGAAATTAATAATATTTCTATTTTGATGGAAATTAATTATTAATAATTAATAATATTTCTGATAGAAATTATTTTCTGCTTTATTTGCTTCATAGAGTGGAAGTCATCTAACCATTTTATTCAGAGCTGTAGATAGCTTTTTTTTTTTTTAAGAGAGAGTAAACACTGACTTGATGACACCTTAGGCAACAAGTATGACAGCAATAAATATTTGTAATGGGTAAAAGTTTGACATAGTGTGACAATTTCTCAAGGATTAAAAATAAAAAATTGCCATTTAATTAAGCTATTCTTTGTATATAGAAAGTAGAAAGCAAGGTCTTTAAAAGACTCTTTGTCCACCTCTGTTCATAGTAGCTGTATCCATGATAACCAAAGAAGGAAGCCACATAAATATCCATAGACAGATTAAGCAAAAAAAAAGTATTAAGAACAAGCTTTTGGTTGTTGTTCAGCATTATGATGGAAGAAAAATTTGAACACGATGCAATGTGTGGATTTTGATGGCCTAAAATAGTAATAAGACAAATATTGCATGCCTCTGATCATAGGAATTACACAGAGGAGTTACATTTGTATTGAAAGAAAGATGAGTGCTAGTATCTGGAGCCAAGGAGAATGTAGAGTTGTTTAATTTTGGAAGATGAAAAGGTGCTGATAAGTATATAATAATATGACTGTTCTTAACATATTGCTTGAGTGATTTTTATGTTATAGATACTTTATAAGAATAAAAAGTAAAGTGAAGACCAAGGTAGGTATATAGATCAGTAGTTGAAGGCATGCTTAGTATTTATAAGTGCTTGGTTCAATCTCCAGCACACACACACACACACACACACACACACACACACACACACACACACGGACGCACATGCGCATACACATTAAAAACGTAACAAAATTCAGAGGATGAAAATAAATGAAACAAGAGGAGAAGATTTGAATATAGTGTTTAATCTTATTCTTCTAATCATTGACTGAATATTTGTGAATAACTTAGCTTTTTCGGACCTCTTTTCCTCTGAGTTTCTTTATTCAACATTAAATGGGGATGATAACAGTATCTACCTCCTAAGATATGTGTGAATATTACATATGATAATAAATACATCATACTATACTATCCAGCATATGCTCTGCAATAAATATAAGTTGCTGCTATTATTACTATTATTTTTAGATGGGAGAATTAGTAAAAATTCATTCTTTCTACATAAGAGACTTGTATGTGACCATGTTCGTGCCTTGCTCATACTCCCTCAAAGAGAACAAATTGTGGCTTTTACATCTGATCAGGAATTTCCTCCTCTGAAATGATCGCCTCTTGGGCCACCTTGAAAATAACAGAAACAGAAAGGAAAGGCAAGTAGAAAAGAATGGCAAAAACTTACAATCAACACCTACTTCACCTTAATAAATTTAATCTTATACATGTGCAAGCATAAATTCCCTGGTAAAGACATGATCTCTTAAAATATCTTTTACTAATCCTTTGAGAATTTCATTCATTATCTTTTGATCATACTGACCTCCAAGTCCTCTGTTTAACACTTCCCATAACCATTCCAAACCTCTTAATCTTCTCTCTCTCTCTCTCTCTCTCTCTCTCTCTCTCTCTCTCTCTCTCTAAATTTAATTGACTAATTTATGTAGCGCATACACTTCTGGGTATGGAGCCATCTACTGGAGGATGGTAGCTCCTACTAGGAGACACATCCTGAAAGAAAACTTTGCCTCTCCCCACCAACACTCCATAGCTCCTCATTAGAGGTAGGAGTTCATGACTCCCTTCCCATCCATGCTGGAATATTTTCCCCCATTAATTTATTTAATCACTTTACAGCCTGATCCCAGCTCCCTCCCTTCTCTCCTCCCAGTCCTACTCTTATAACCCCTTTCCTCATATAACCCTCTCTTCTCCTCAGAAAAGGGGAGACCTACTCATGGGTACCAACCCACCCTGGCACCTCAATTCACAGCAGGACTAAGTACATTCCCTTTCACTGAGGGCAGACAAGGCAGCCTACCTTGTGGAAAGGAACCCAAAGGCAGGCAACAGGATCAGAGACAGTACCTACTTCCATTATTAGGGGACCAACATGATGACCAAGCTACAGATCTGCTACATATGTGTAGGGGTTCTAGGTCCAGCCCATGCATGCTCCTTGGTTGGTGGTTCAGTCTCTGTGAGCCCAGGTTAGTTTACTCTGTAGGCCTTCTTGTGGTGTCTTTGACCCCTTTGGCTCCCTCAATCCTTCCTCCCACTCTTCCACAAAACTCCCTGAGTTTGGCCTATCGTTTGTCTGTGGGTCTCTGCATCTGATTTCATTACATGCTAGAATATTTTGACTGGCTTGATCTTATATGCAGGTCTTGGGTAGGCAAACCACAGCTACAGTAAGTTTATACGTTGGTCCTGTTATGTACAAGTGACGCTTTTGTACTCTGGTCCTCCCTGACTTCTGGCTCATTGAGTAGAGAGCTGTTCAATTTCCATGAGGTTGGAGGCTTTCTGTTGTTTCTATTGATGTTGAAGTCCAGCTTTATTCCATGGTGATCTGATAAGATACAGGGGATTATTCCAGTTTTCTTCTATCAGTTGAGATCTGCTTTGTTAGCAGGTGTATGATCAATTTTGAAGAAATTTCATCATATTTTGTCAAATACTCCTTGTATAAACCTTACAAGGTTTGAAGTTCACCATTTCAGGGAAAGATGAGTATGAACAAAAATAATTACAATACCATGTGGAGGGTATTAGGAACTATGAAGGGTATCCATTTGCTATGTAAATTGCATTGATGTGGAGAGGGTAAAAGAAGCAAGCCTTTATATTCAAAAGTTCAGTGCTTGGCACAAGATAGATATGTGGTGCATATCTGAGGGATGTTGATTTAGAAAACATATAAAAAGTGGCATTTAGGCAAGATCTTGAAGAGCAAATTAAAGTTGGGTCTATGAAAATTATGAGCGTTCTAAACAAAAAGATAAAAGGAAGGTCATGTTGATGAAGAAAAGAAGAAAGCAAGGTATGTGGGCTCAAATGATTGTTATGGAAGAGAATGAATCACAGAATTTAGCCTTGAAAGTTATGTTGGGGCCAAATCACAGAGGTCCTTAAAGGGAATTCTAAGTAATCTAGCTTTTCCAGTATGAAGTGGAAAGTCCTTCAAGCGTTTTTGGAGCAGTGCAGTTACATGATTAATGCTTATGTTTAAATGAAGAGTAATTTAACAGCAAATGTCCAAAATTAATTAAGAACAGAAGGTAAGAGTAGATGAAGGATGGCTAGTTAGAAAAATAATGTGTGCTTCCACACAAGTAATAATGAGGGCCCAAAATGAGATACTGGCAATAGGAATGAACACAACCTTTGAATTATGGACATGTGTATTATTTGGACTTTTGGAAGGAAAGGATGTGGAACAAAAGTCAAACATGGCATGCTCTTCTCACATGCAAAGTCTATATTTAAAAAGATGACTGTAGACAGGGAATTGTTTAGGAAAAAGAAGGCTGGAAGAAGAAGAGGAGGACAATAAAGTATTGGGTGTGAATACATGCGATATACATGGCATGCATGTGTGAAAATGTCAAAATGAAACCCAATATCTTGTGTATTGGATATATACTAATATAAATCTTAAGTTTCATTATATGCTTAAAATGATATATGGTTAGATAAAAAGACTAGGATGTTATCTTGAGAGAGAAGCAGATTTCTTTTGAAAGATGTTCCAGACGTGTTTCTCTGGAGCATACCTCATGTTTTGAGATAAGGTCTCTCTTTGGGACTTAGGACTTGCAAATTAGGCTAGGCTGGCTAGCTATTGAGCTGCAGAGATCCACAAACCCTTCACCACCAGTGCAGGGATTACAAGTGTATACTGTCATGTCCAGCTTTTGATGTGCTCGCTGGGGGGTCACAATTAGGGCGCAGTGTTTATACAGCAAGGACTTTGCCAACTGAATTGTCTCTCCTACTCCAAGATTTCATGCATTATTGACAAGCATGGATGAAACAGGGGAAAGCTGCCTGTAGCAATAATATCCAAAATCCAACATCAATTTCTCTCTGTACCTATCAGTTCCCAAAAAGTTAGTGTTTCAGTGGAATTCTATTAAGCTAAAAAGAAAATGAAATTATGATATTTATAGGAGCATGAAAATAAAATAAAGATGTTATGTTGAGGTAAACCAGGCATAGAAAGACAATCACATGTTCTCTCTCATATGTGGGTCCTTAGCTTCTAAATAGTAAATATTCATGTTTAGGTAGAAGTAATTATAGGCTGATGCCAAGAAAATTGAAGGGAGCCCACAAAATAGAAAAAAAAAAGAGAGACATTAAGGAAAGGAGCTGGAGAAATAGAACACATACATGGATATAAAAAGAGGCATTATTGGAGTTGGGAGGGTTCAGTGAAAATGCAGGTAGCAGGGAGATAGAGAACAGAGAAAAGATTAGAATACAGCCAAAGTGAAGGAGCAGTTCTGTTAGGCCACAGAGGAGGGCTTCGCAGCCAGTCCTGAAGATACCTGATAAAATAGGATCGGATGAATGGGGAGGAGGTCCCCCCCAACAGTGGACCTGGAAAGGGGCACGGTGGAGATGAGGGAGGGAGTGAGGGAGTGGGACACAGCTGGGATACAGAGTTAATAAAACGTAACTTATAAGAAAAAAATAAAATTAAAAAAAAAGGAAAGAAAATGCCATAGGAAATCCAGTTACTTTGAAAGTTAATTTTTATGGAATTAAAATTTATTTTTTAATTAAATTTTATTTTTTATATTAATTACAGTTTATTTACTTTGTATCCCAGCTGTAGCCCCCTCCCTCATTTCTTCCTAATCCTACCCTTCCTCCCTCCCTCATCTTCTTCCTACCCCTTTCCACTGATAGGAGAGGTCCTCCTCCCGTTCCATCTGACCCTGTTTTATCAGGTACCTTCAGGACTGACTGAAATGTCCTCCTCTGTGGCCTAGCAAGGCTGTTCCTCCCTCAGCGGTGTGTGTGTGTGTGTGTGTGTGTGTGTGTGTGTGTGTGTGTGTGTG
>NW_026589137.1:9420996-9443127 GCF_907164565.1 Psammomys obesus | reverse complement strand
GTGTGTGTGTGTGTGTGTGTGTGTGTGTGTGTGTGTGTGTGTGTGTGTACGTCAAAGAGTCAGCCATTGAGTTCATGTCAGAAACAGTCCCTGTTCCCCTTACTAGGATACCCACTTGGATACTGAGCTGCCATGGGCTACATCTGAGCAGTGGTTCTAGGTTATCTCCACGCATAGTCCTTGGTTGAGAAAACAGTCTCAGAAAAGACCCCTGTGCCCAGATGTATTTGGTGCTTGTGGCGTTCCTGTCCTCTCCAGGTCTTACTCTCTCTTCCTTCATATGATTACCTGCACTCTGCCCAAGGTTTGGTTATGAGTCTCAGTATCTGCTTTGATACACTGCTAGGTAGAGTCTTTCAGAGGCCCTCTGTGGTAGGCTCCTGTCCTGTTACTTGTTTTCTCCTACTTCCAATGTCCATCCCATTTTTCTTTCTAAGTGAGGATTGATCCTCTTACCCCAGGTCCTCTTTCTTGTTTATCTTCTTTAAGTGTACAGATTTTAGTAAAATTTAATTTTAAAGGAATAAATATATATGCATACTCAGTCTTTTAAAGCACTAAACATGTGTCTGTATCTGGGCAGCCAAGTGTCCTTTCAAATTCTTATGTAAAAATTCCCGTGTTCACCTCATGATAAATAATTCTTGCTGGCTCACATCCAAAAAATAATTACACCATATTACTTCACTGTAGATACTAACAAGACTAAAAAGTTTCCATATTGACTTTCCAAAATAGACTTAATTCCTTCACTGTGATGTTTTTCTTAATAGGATGTCTCAATTCTGATCTCAAGAAATGGAAATTCACATTAGGAACTCATTGGGTGGCAAAACAAGTAACGTAAACAGAAAAAAAATTATTCAAAGAGAAAGCAAAATTAAAAATTAAAAACACCCACAGTAACACTATTCAACAGAAATCAATATAAACATGTATAATTGAAGTATTTTAGTAGCCACATTTTAAAATAGAGAAAAATAAATGCTAAAATATATTTCATGATACATTTTATTCAAGTCAGATAAAACTCCAGCACAGAGGAAGAGGAATAGACATAAAGCCACATCCCAATCACAGAAGCTATTTGCAATTTATAGTTGCTAAGAAAAGGAAATTTTCTCTTCTTCAATAAAGTGAAACTGGTTGTATCAACCACATTCTAGGGCAGGTCCCATATACCCTAGTGCCAACACAAATTGGAATCCATGGCAGGTTTTTTGTTGTTGTTATTTTTTGTTTGTTTCTTTTAAGAGAGAAAAAGAACATAAAGTTGGATGGGTAGGGACCTAGGGGAAGAGCTTGGTGGAATTGGGGGAGGGAAAAGAATATTATCAAATTATATTATATGAAATTTTCAAAAAATAAACTACTTTTTAAAAGAAAATAAAATATGAGAGAAAATGAATGAAACAGGGATAGTGTGGGCTCAGCTAGACTTAGCACCATACATTCTTTTTTAAATTTTTTATTTTTAATGTTATTTACAGTTTATTAACTGTGTATCCTAGCTGTATCCCACTCCCTCATTCCCTCCCAATCCCACCCTTCCTCCCTCATCTCCTCCCTGCCCCTTTTCCAAGTCCACTGATAGCACAATAGATTCTGATTGAGTAGAGGTGACAGAAATTTCCTCTGACCTTCCTAGATAATATACAAGACCAAGCAGGAAGCCCATTTTTATAAGAGATGTGCTGTCTATAAAATGAGATTCTAGCTATAATGGGATGTATTTTCAATGTGGTTACCAAAGGGGAAAATTCCAGCCATGTTCCTCATTGCTGTGTAGAAGCAAAATAATTAACTTAAAATTTAGCAAGAATTTTTATGCTGACCATGTGAAAATTAGGAATTACTATGAACAGGAAATGTAACTGTCCATGAGAGCAAAGGGGACTAGCAAGAGGGGGAAGAATCTCAAGGGGTGGGGAAAGGGATATGCTCAAAATAACTAATAAACTTATATGAAAGTGCCCTTGTGAGACCCAGAGCCATGGACAATGACTGTGTGTCAATTAAAATTCTTTATTACAAAAAACCCTCAATGTTAAAAATATTCCCAGGGCTTAGTAAATAGCTCATCAGTACAAGCATGGGGACCTGATCTCTTTTCCCCAGAACCCATGTAAACTTCAGAAGCAGTGACACATGCCTATTATATTCCTGTAGTGCTGAGAGGTGGGGGCAGTTAGATCCTGGAGTTTTTCTGGCCAGTCATTCTCATCTAGCTGACAAGCTCTGTCTGAGTACAGGCAGGAGACTCTGTTTCAAATAATAAGCTACAGAGTGTGCTGTGTCACACTATTCCTGAGAAGATGTTTGCTCACCCCAATGAACGTTTGGTCACTCCAAATAGGGATGACATGAGAGAACAAAGTAGGGATACATCAAAGTCTACCTTAGTGAACCAAGGAGTTTTACTGGGGTTACTTATAGGAGTATGAGTGAGGGGTAACTTACAGGGGTAGAAGTGACTCTAAGACAGCTGCATCTCCAAAGCCCACCTTGACAGACATGACAGCCCTCAAAAGCTAGAGACCTAGAACACACTGCCCAGCATGCAGGCAGCTCCACAAATTGCAGAGTATCCTTTCAATGGGCTCAATTAATCTGAGCCTGTTCAGACAGCTTGGCTGGTTTTGTTGCTTCTAGACAATTTGGCTGGTTTTTGCTTCTTCCAGGTGGCTCAGCAGGTCTGGGTCTTTTCCAGATATCACAGTTTGTCTGAGAGTGTCTCTCAGCAGCCTTTACTGCTTATACGCATTTGAGGAAAAAGGAGCCTGTTATATCTGGTTAGCTTCAGGGATTTCCCGAAACCTTTATTCCTTAAGTTTAAATAGTTTTCCGGCTGAAAGGAATATTTTTACCTCCCATTAGCACACTCCCATGTCCTCATAAAACTTCCCAAGATGGAGATTAATCTCAAATGAAATTGCTACGGAACAGAGACACAGAAAGACACCCAACTTGGACCTCTGGCACACACACACACACACACACACATACACACACACACACACACACACACACACATACACACACACACACACACAGAGGCATACGCACTCGGACACACATGTGCATGAATCCCATATATAATAGAACATATACAAAAATTTTAAATGATTTATTTAAAACATCAATGTAAAATCATTAATGCATTAGTAAAATAATATAAAATTTTCATATCAAGTATATAAAATTTGGGATTACTATACTATTAGAACACATATCAATTCAGACTAGCCATGCTTTTTGTATTATTCAGTATCCATGTGTCTAATATTCATCTATACCAAAACTATATCATAGTTTATGTGAGCCTGTGTCAGAATTACCTATAAGACTAGTTATAGCACAGAATTCCACAAGCCTGAAGATTCTGATTGATAGTTCTAAGTGAAACCTGAGAATTTGCATTTTTAACAAATGTCTGGATACTGCTGCTGCTGAAGAGCTAGCAAGTGCGCTTTGAGAACCACGACCTTAATTCTTTCAAAATTCAAACTTGTCACCATTTTCCCACTATGTGAACATCAAATAAAAAAATAGACACTAGGTACTGTGGTGATTGATATTGTTAGTTGTTAATACTATACATTATACATCATTGCAAATTGTCAGTATCCTGTTTGTTGCTTAAAATTGAGCGATTATTGATATGAGTATCAGTAGTTAGATCTCAGTGACTATTGCTAAGTGATACTTAATAGAGGGTTAATTAAGAAGAAACATGTCTTGGCTTCTTTGCTCTTAACATTTGCAGAGCTATCTCTAATCTCAGGATTATGCTAAATACATTATCAGAAAGTAACCTTTTAAAACAGCAAACTAGCATTCAAGATTGTTTTTTGTTTTTGTTTTTTGAGACAGGATTACTCTGCATAGCCTTAGCTGTCCTGGACTCGCCTTGTAGACCAGACTGGCCTCAAACTCACAGATATCTGCCTGATTTTGCCTCCCTGTGTGCTGAGATTATAGGTGTGCACTACCATGCCCAGCAACATACAGGAAAATTTTAATTGACTCAATACCTATTCAAAGCATTAATGTCAACTAATTTGATATTTAATGTAGTCATGGATTTTAAAACAATTTAAGAATATTAAATGAATAGTTAACTAATTGCAAGCTCAGTGAAAAATAAAGATAATATCCTTTCTATCATGACATTAATTTATCTCTGAATGTGCCCCGGTCTTTGATTAGTAAATTATTGTGAAAGATACAGTTCCTTCTGATTTCTACATATTTAAGTATTTCATTTCTGTTTTATTGTTTCTGAAGAAAAATAATTAAAAGTTAATACCTTCTCTTTAAACATTTTTTTTCTAAGAACACAAAAACAGCTTCTGAGCCTCCTTTGGCTCCTCCTGTATCCGAAGAAGAAGATGAAGAAGAGGAAGAGGAAGAAGATGACAATGAGCCCCCGCCTGTCATTGCACCAAGACCGGAGCATACAAAATCAGTAAGTCAGAAAGATAACTATGGTTTATTTTCTCTCATTTATGATTTCCTGATTTTATATAGATAAATAAAATCATAGATACACACATACACGATGTCCTGAAAGTAAAAGTGAAACTATTTCTGGCAGTGGTTCTCAACCCATGGGTCACGTAGCAGATATCTTGCATATCCCATATTAACGCTATGAGTCATAACAGTAGCAAAATTACAGTTCTAAAGCAGTAAAGCAATTTTATGGTTGGGGGTCTCTACAATATGTGGAACTATATTAAAGTGTCACAGCATTAGAAAAGTGGAGAACTGCTGATCTAAGTGAACAAACTACAATAATGGGAAGGAGGAAAATTGCAAAATGGAAGGGTAGTTGTGGGAGTATGAGGACATATGCTCCAAATAAAATGTACACTTGTGTGAAAATTCCCTTATGTAACATGTACCCTCGACAATGAATATATGCAATGAGGTTTTTTTTTCTTTTTTTTTTAATTTTTATTTTTATTAATTACAGTTTATTCACTTGGTATCCCCCTCTGTAGCTCCCTACCTCATCCCCTCCCAATCCCTCTCTCCATCTTCTCCTCCCATACCCCTCCCCCAGTCCACTGATGATGAGGTCTTCTGACCCTAGCCTATCAGGTCTCATCAGGACTGGCTGCATTGTCTTCCTCTGTGGCCTGGTAAAGCTGCTCCCCCCTCAGGGGGAGGTGGGCTTTTCATCCATTGTTTAAGAGGCAGAGGGGATAGGATCCAAAGTTCAGAGCAGTCTAAATAGTAAGACTCTGGCTCCAAGCAAAAGAAACCAAAGAAGACAACATTTTATGGCTAGGGATATGTGGAGTTGCTGAAGTACCTCTTGTTCCACACTTCAGCCCAAATACTGTGTGTTGAAAATCCCATTGTTACAGTAAGGATAGACAAGAGGCTCCCTAGGGCTTGCCTGCAAGCCAGCCTAGCCATCTGCAGGTTAATGGGAGACCTTGTCTCTGAAAATGAAGCCAAGAGCAATTGAATGACGTCAACTGGCATTCACATATGCACAATACACATACACAAACAGGCACAGACATGCACGCCCATACATACCCATGAAGGTTCCATTTAGAACTTTAGAATACTGTTGAGCAAATAATACCTGTTGGGTATTTCCTGTGTTCCCAGAGTTACCACATGTAACTACAGCTCTAAGGGATCGTAAGTACTCTTTTGGCCCTATAGGCACCTGGGTAGACATGGCAGACACATAAACACACATACATACATACACACAAATTAAAAAAAACAAAAACAAATTATTTTAACTGTAATATGAGCCTAAAATTAATCTGAATTTTTGGTTATTTTTTTTACAGTTTCACATATAAGTACCACATTTACATCATTTCCATCCTTCTATCTTGCCTCTCCAACTCCTCTCATGACCTTTCTGGTTCCCTCTCAAATTTATGACCTCTTCTTCTATAATTATTGTTGTTTTATATGTTTATATTACCTAATACAAAAGCAATACTACATGGGCTCAGTTTTGATGTCATGACTTGAAAGTATAAGACTTTATACTTTCTAATAACTTGCTAATAATACCAAACAAACAAACAAACACAAAAAACACAGGCAACTACAAATTCATCAAACTGCAGAAGTGGAGATAAGGAAAGAAACTACTAAGGGAGGAACAGCAAGGTCAGAATGAGCAAATACTTTGAATGCTTTAGCATATGTTATGCTTCTTAATGTTCTTTGACAACAGTGAAGGGACAGTCCCTTCCTGCCACACTCTTCCTTATCTACTGTCTTAATTGTGGAATTTGGGTGGGTATGTTTGTCTTTCAGATCTATACCCGTTCTGTGGTTGAATCTATTGCTTCACCAGCAGCACCAAATAAAGAAGCCGCCCTACCTTCTGCTGAGAATTCCAGTACTTTGTACAGAAATACAGATCGGCAAAGGAAAAAATCTAAGATGACAGATGAGGAGATCCTAGAGAAGCTAAGTGAGTATTTTTCCATCAGAAAGTACTTCTTATACAGTGACTTCAAAGGAAATTGATTCTTTGGATGTCTGAATCTGCTTGTCAAACTCTAGGATCCCTTCAGTTGTGAAATAAAATATTTAGGACTTACTGTGCATATCAATCAGGTTACTCTCTCTCTCATAATCGTAACCTAACAGAAACTAAGCATTTTCACTTAGAACACTCAATATAGATGTACCCTTGACAAAATATATTATAGTAACTTTTAAGATTACACTGCCAAAAGGAATTGAACACTTTAGTATTTTATGACCATACCTGAAGGTTCTCATCTGATATACATTGGTTAAAAAAATCAACCTTAAAGTCCAATGGAGTACCACAGATAAAGTAGCTTTCCCTTATCTGTGGGGAGACAGGTGAAACCAGGCAATGGTAACAGTCACGTCCAAGGTGTCATTGGAGCACACATACTTCTGTAGTGCTCCAGTTTGACAAAATACTCACCACTTAAGAGTATGAAATAAGTTCTCCCCTAAAAAAAATGGCAAGGTTCTATAAATTGTATTTATTAAATTCACACAGAAAGGCTAGATTTAGTAATCAACATCTCCAGTTTAACTGCTACTAGCGCCTTATCCTTTCTATAAGTCTTAGAAGCATGATACAATAAGACAATAATGGGGCTATCCCTTTTTATTCTTTTTTTTTTTTTCAGTTAACAGAGTAGAGCAAAGGAAAAGAAGAAAATCATTTGTTGGCCACACAGAGGCACTGTAGATGTGACAAAGGGACCATTTTGCCACCAAGGGGCTAGCTGAAAATAGTTTTTCAGTTTCCCAATTTAGATAGGTCTACTGTCATCTAGATGATAAGAGGCTAAGAATGTTTGTAAGAATCATAGAATATCCAGGACACTCCCTGTATATCCTTTCCCTTCACAGCAAAGTTGTCATTTGGACTGAATAATTACTTTGTGTCTATCACGTTCAGGACATTTCATATATAACACCATTGTCATTTGAAGTAGAGAGGTTTGGGGAAGCCAGAGTTGAAGTACAGCTCTCAGTAAGCACTCAGAACTGGAATTGCTACAATTTAACAAAGTGACTCTGCTATACTTGATTAAATATGCTTCTAGCATTAGTGTCCACTATTTGCTATAATAATAGCCATAATAATTCCTACATGAGGAGCACTTTGTGAGTGGACACTTTCCATACATTACTGAGGTTAATTTTCTCTATACTCACTTATGGTAGATTTTAATGCCTGCATTTTACAGGACACTGAACGTAAGCTTTAAAAGCTTAAGTGACCGAGTCACCAGAATAATAAGTGGGAAAGCCATAATTTGACCTCATATCTGTGTGCCTTTAGGAGGGGAGGAGAGAGGGGTTTATGGGGGGATACAAAGTGAATAAAGTGTAATTAATAAAAAAAATGTGCATGTTTAAAAAAAAAGCTTTCACTTTTGCCATTAGCCACTTTGGTTTTGTATAACCGAACTCCTTGTGTGTAAAACAGAAGGCAGAGATAAAAGAACCACTAGGAAAACTAAGTTAATGATTCAGATAATCACTAAATTTCTTCCTTTGTTTTTATACACATCACATGAACTATAACAGAGATTACATTAGACTTTTAAAATTTGACAGTCATGCATTAGTAAAAATGACTGTTCTCTGTCATGAACATGGATTTATAGATTTTTGTAAGTAAATTGAGAAATATATGCTACATTTCTGAACCACAGTTTTTCTTACAGACCATGACAGCTATGGCTAGGACCTTTCTGGTTTATTTATTTTGTTCTGTATTGAGGAACAGAAGGCCAAAAGAAAAGAACTGACTTAAGTCTTTTGATGAGAATTAGGTTCAATTACTTAATTAATTAATTTTTGGTTTCTCAAGACAGGGTTTCTCTCTGTAGACTTGGCTGTCCTGGCCTCGCTTTATAGACCAGGCTGGCCTCAAATTCACAGAGATCCAAACTGCCTCTGCTTCCCTGAGTGCTGGGATTATAGGTGAGTGCCACCACGCCTGATTGAATTAAGTTTTAATGAGAAAAAAAAATGTAAAGAAAAAAAAAGAATTTAGCCAATGTTTTTCTCTATTGGTCTTTATACTTCTTTATCCAAGACAATCATTTTCCCTCTTGCAAGCCAAGGAAGTATAAAACTTTCTCTGTAGGATGGATCATAAGATGACAAATGTTGAGTTCAGAAAGTCTTAGATTCAAATCACAGACTTACTGATGATAGCTGAGTATTTAATTTTACTTGTCCTCTATTTCTTCATTCAAAATTTTGGCATAATAATAATACCAGCTTCATACCATGTGACAATGATAACTTCAGCACATATATCTGGCTCATAGTGGGGGAGTCAACAAATGTTCATTGTTTTATTAAGAATACAAACCATTAATGTGATTGCCTGACAGGACAAGCTTTGAAATGATCATAATGAAGTCTGAGTCACATGTACAAATTTTGTATCTCTTTGAAAGTCTCTTACCTCCTCTGAACTTCCAATAATAGTAATAGTCCCAGTATAATGAGAGATTTTTTAAGCTTAATTAAATGTTTTCGAGTAATATATCTCACATAATAATCAGCTTAAGCTTATTGTTTTATTACTGTTGTTTTATCATTACAGAATGGTACTGACCTTCCACTAGGATAGGATGCTTATAACTCAGGACAATCTCATAAGTGAGGTACCTGTACAGAAGTCATTGAGGTCCTTGGAAAGGTGTATACAAATCTCAAGGAAGTAGTAGAGGAGCCTGTGCTGATAGACAAAGGGAAATGGGAAAAAAAGTAGAGAAGTATAGGGATGGCCTGCCATCTACAGGAGAGTGAACCATATAAGAATAAGGAAGAAATGACAGCTTCTTAGTCATCCTCATCTTCAACCTCAAGAATGTGATTGCTAGGAACTGTGCAAGCCAAACCACACAGCTCCTAGGCAATTCATCTTCCATTCCAGGCAATTAATCTTCCATTCTGGTAGGGGCCAGACCAAGGAATCATTAATAGCTGAAATGGATAGATCATCTTTCAGTGTTACACAGACAGATAGCTTGGATCTGGCTGTTCACTGTGGTCTGTCTGGATCTGTTGAAAAATAAATAAACCTTTGTATGCTAGTGAACATTTTCAGACGGCAAGGACAGTCAGAAAAATAGTTCAATATAGGAAATTTCTCTTTAACCTTCCTCCTCTAAACCCCACAACGAGTTTTTCATCTTTGCCCTCCTCTTCCTTAGCATTCTGTACTCCAAATTCTTTTTCCTAATTCACCATCAGAGACAATCAAAGTTAATTTAGAGAATTATTAAGCTCTTCTTCAACAATTAAAAAAAATAGCCAGGTGGTGGGTGGCACACGCCCTTAATTCCAGCACTAGGGAGGCAGAAGCAGGCAGGTGGATCTCTGAACTGGAGGTCAGCCTGGTCTACAAGAGTGAGTTTCAGGATGGTAAGGGGAACACAGAGAAACCTTGTCTTAAGAAACAAAAAAAGGGGAGGAGGTCCTTCTCTATCAGTGGACTTGGAAAGGGGTAGGGAGAAGATGAGGGAGGGAGGGTGGGATTGGGTGGGAATGAGGGAGTGGGATTCAGCTGGGATACAGAGTTAATAATCTGTAACTAATATTAAAAAATAAAAACTTAATTAAAAAAGAAACAAAAGCAAAACAAACAAACCAACAAAAAACCTCCTTTATGCTCAAGGGATAATTTCTTTATGACAGGAACCAGTTTAGCTTAATAAGACAGAGACTATATTGTTGGACCTTTTATTTCTTTTGAAACCACAACATAAATCTCATTTTCAAATACTAGAATTTAGTGATTCTTAAAACTTTATACTTTAAAATGAATGGTTTGTTTCTTAATTGGTAGGAAATGGTTCTGATATTTCTATGATTGCTTTTTCCACTTGATTTTATTGGCTGACCTATTTTTTGCTTTACTGTGTCCCCATACTTTTCTTTGTCGAAATTTATAAAACGAAATTGTAATGGACCTAACGAGAAAGATAACTTGAAAACCTTGTTTTGTGACTGAAATTGTAAAGGAAAGCCTCTTGTATGCATACCTGCAATCAGTAGATGGCAGCACATACTCTCTGGTGAAAGATATAGGGTGTAAGGATGCCATTTTAATTGGAGAGCAGTTAAATTCTGAAGCACAGTCTCATCAAAATGGTTGTCTCCTAGTAATCCATATGAAAGGATTCATTTCCTCATTTTTTTAACACCACATACCATGGAAATAATGGTTGAATAATTTATTGCCCTAAAACCTCATTAACTGAACCCTACCAATTGAAATTGGTTAGAATTCAGAAAGTGGTTTGAGTTAAAGCTTAAAGCATTGTTTTTTGATCAGTCTGTGGAAAAGCATTTGCTCAGCAACTTTATAGTAAAACTTTCTTAGAAAAGGATAAACCATTTAATAACACTCTGGTGTCAAGTAACTTTAAAATAATCATTTCACCAAAAGAATAAAAAAGATCCAGGCATTTACCCATTGATAACTGACTTGAAGAAAGATGGCTTTAGTGATGTGGAAATCCATTAGACGATTTGAAAAATAGAATAGCAACCCACATATCACTAAGTTTATGGCATTCTAAAGACTAAATTCTAATAAAATAAAATATATTATTCAACATTTTTTGAACCATGAACTTTTTTCTTCAAGAAGAAATGCCAAATTTTACTTCTGTTTAACTCTACAAGCATTTGCTGTATAGTCAATATGTTGTAGTTTGTGCTCTATAAGGACACAAAGGATTTACAGGTGAATAAGACTATGCTACTCTCATTAAAACAGTGTAAAAGGTGATTCCAAAGTGTTATATTACTCATTAAGGACATTGAAAGGGAGAGAAAAAGAAAGTTACTAAAGTTATTCAATGGGATCATGGAGGTTTCCCAGAAGAAGTAACATCTAAAATAACCTTTAAAGCAAGGAGCTTGCTATGAGGAAGCATGGGAAGTATGTTGCAGATGGAGTATAGAATGCAAAGACTTCCCTTGATCTTAACCAAAACACCAAGAAAGACTTGGAAGTACATACCTAGAACTTGTAATTATTCTGTTACTTGAACAAAGAAACAGAGTTATGAGAGGGAGGGAAAAAAAGTGAGTGACTCTTCCAGAGGTGAAGAGTTTTATTGCCATCATGTTATTGGTTGGCTTACAATGCCTGAAACATCAGCCTTGGGAGAGTCAATGCCCTCTTCTGGCTTGGATATTTTCCTTGCACATCTGGCATTCTCTGTCTTCCCTTCCCCCTCTCTTTCTCACACAAACACACTTATATACTTTTTCTGTCTGTCTTTCTCTCTGTCTGTATGCCTCTCTCTCTCTCTATCTCACACACACATGCACACACACATACACACACACACACACACACATACACACACACACACACACACACACAGAGAAAGTGAAAATAAGAATATTTTAGAAAAGAATTACTCCTAGAGGTTTTTACTGGTTGTGTAGAAGAAGCAGCTTAACAATTACTGCTAAGCAGGGACTGTTCAGGTATTGCACTTCATGTTCTATGGTCAGAGCATAAGGTTCTTGTTAAAGATACAGTGATACTTGCATACTGAGCCAAGGACTTTGGGGTTTAACTATAGGTGTCAGGTGTCTCTGGTATCAAAACCAGAGACTCATCTGACCAGGTCTACAGTGAAAGCATTCTGAGAGAGCTGTAGAACCTGATAGACATGACAAGCCTAGCAAAAGAAATGCTAGTTAGGAGAATGTTGAAACAAAAGATGAGGAGAGTCCAAAAGGAGCAGTAGAATTAAGGAAAGAGTGTACTGGAAAAGGAGTCAAGGAAGAAAGCAGATACTGACCTAGCACTAAGTAAACACCATCTGTAGGGAAGGACTGAAAGACAAAGATAATTCTCAGATGTCTCACCAGACTACTTAGAGGATAGATTGAAAGCACCATGGCCTATGGCAATAGATTTGTAACAACTCTTGCAGTATCTGTCGCACTAAGGCCAACTAAAATCAAAGCCCATTTTAGCGAAGTAAAGTGAAAGAAGAGAGAAAGAAGGAAAATACAACAAAACCACTATGAAACTGTCAAACAATGAAGACAAAATGAAAGAATTATTCCCAGGACAGGGGTATGGCTCAGTTGGTAGAGTGCTAACCTGGCATTAATGAAGCTGTGCATTCTGTGCCCAAAACAACACTAATAGGGTCTAGATGTGCACATTTGTCATCTTAGCACACAGGAGATGGACACAAGAGGATCAGAAGTTCAAGCTTATCCTTGGTCAACCAAACACCCCCAGACAAACCCCTGCAGTGCTAAATCCCAAATGCAATATATAAGTCATAATTGAAAGACTTAGAAGATTAATTTTTTCCTGACTCTATGTTGTCAGTTTTTAGATTTTAGTTAGCTTCTTCACTAGGCCAGGGAACAAATAGTCATCAAAATTAGTGGAATATATATATATATATATATATATATATATATATTTTGTATAATATATAATATAGTATATATACCATATAATATATAATATTACAATATTATATATTATAATATATAATATAATACTATATATTATATATGCTGTATAATATATAATATAATATTATATATTATAATACTATATATTATATAGTATATATATACTATATACGCTATATACAGTATATAATATAGTATATTGTATAGTATATAGTATACATATTATATAGTATATATAGTCTCTCTATATATACAATTGTGTGTGTGTGTGTGTGTATATATATATATATATCTATACATATATACTGTATTTGAATATGCATTTTCTTATTTTCATTCACTTCCTTTTTCAGTGGCAATCACTGCCCTGGGCACCAAAAGTAAACATATGAAAACACAGATTTTCTGAGTCCAATAATAAATAAAAGTATGTTAGTTTTATTACAGTGATCCTAGAAGACTTTGGAAAGTCTGATGTGCTGAAGATATATTTAGGTGGTAATTAGGAAGTCAGAACTTAGATAGGAAGGGGAATAGAAAAGCAGAAAAGCATATGGTTAGAGTTAGTTACTGTATGGTGATAGTACTCCTAAGACCTAAAGCAGGGGGGAAGGAGACAGGGGAAGGATACTTGCAACTTAGCCTGGTTAGGTAAAACGCCAAATGGGGTTGGATCATGAATGGCCTTCTGTGTTCAACTAAGTAATCTGGTGTGGTTCTGTAGCAAGGAGGAACTTTTGCAAGATTATTTAGGAACAGATAATAGCGACTGATAATACAGCAAAGATCTTCTATGTTCCTGCAGACCTACCATTTGGAGTTTCGAGGTATCAACTACAATCTTGGAAGATAATAGCTTCGAAACCCCACCCAAATCTTGCTCATGAATATCATAAAGACAAGAAAGTGTGCCTCTCCCTTAGTGAAGCCTGTTTTCATTTCAGAGACCTGCTTTTTTTGCTATGAATCTTCATGCTTTAGCCTATATTAAAATAGCATCACTATGACCCAACTCTGTTTTCAAACAACAAAAAAAGTAACTGGTAATATGTATGTTGTTTCTTTGTGGAATGTTTAATTATTTTTTTGCAAGTGTCGTGTCGATGTGTGTGTTCACACAAGTATGAATACACATGTCTGTGCAGGTGCTCATGTGTGCAGGTGCATGTGAAGGCTCTAGGTTGACATAGGGAATTATACTTGGTCACTCTTCACCTTATCGAGCAAGGCATGGTCTCTCAGCTAACCAAGAACTCCTTGATATAAGCTAGCTTCTTCCTTCAGAATTCCATCTCTGCCTTCTAAGCAATGGAATTACAGGTGGACCGTAACGTCCAACTGACAGTTTATGTGTGTTCTTGAGGGCATGACCTTATGCTTTTGAGAGCAATAAATACTGAGCCATCTCTCTAGTCCCAAGAATGACTAATTTATTTCATAGATAGATAGATAGATAGATAGATAGATAGATAGATAGATAGATAGATAGGAGTGTGTGATACACAAGTCTGAAGTATGTTATTTAAAATCAAACATTGAAGGGAAAGAGTAATGACTCACTTGCTGAACTGGTGGTTGCACCTGAGTTCAGCTCTCCAGCACACACCTTATATTAAGGGTGGGTTGGTGCATGCATGCAACCTTAGGGAGGTAGAAACGAGATAATCTATGTGACATGCTGGCCTGCTAGTCTTTCCAAGTTAGTGTGCTTCAGGTTCAGTGAGGAGAAACCCTATGTCAGAGAATTAGGTGCAGGGCCATAGAGGAAGACACCAATTGTGAACCTGTAGCCTCTGCACATGCACACACATGTACATACAGATGCATGGACTACACACAAAAGATATTGAACTATATACTTTAAATGGGTGAATTTTATGATATTTAAATCTCAAATCAGTAAAGCTGGTCAGGTGCTCTGAGCACTAGTAGAATCCTAAGTAAGAGGATGTATACTTTTTGAAAGTATAACTCTTGATTTATGACCAAACTTACTCCTTAGACTCATTCTTATTTACCATTGAGTTAGCATAGAGCTAGTGAACAGTAAACACTAGATAAGTATGCATCCTGTGGAATTAAATCTAGTGCATTCCTTTAATCCAATTCAGAAAAATTATCTTATTAAATCATGGGCACAATTTTTAAGTATTTTAATCTCTTAATCTATAATAGTTATTTTACAAGGACTTTTAATTTTTATAAATGCTGGTTTGTGGTCAGTCCATTTTTTCTTTCCCAGATATCAGCAGTTTTTAATATAAGTAGTATGTATGGATTATTGTGATCACTTTAATATATTTCACTGCATTTTTAAACAAATTAAGCATATTTTCCATATAAAATGTGAAAGTTACTGACTTTGATGTAAAAATTTTATCATTAAAGGAAATCAATCAATTTCAATCATTCTCTCTCCCTCCATCCACCTTTCCTCCCCTGCCCCCACTCTCTTTCAGGAAGCATTGTGAGCGTTGGGGACCCAAAGAAAAAATATACAAGATTTGAAAAAATTGGTCAAGGGTAAGTGATTTTATTTAAATTACCAAGATGCACTCCAACAATGTACATATGTTAAAATTCACTAACAGCTCAGATATAATATCAATTCATACCTCCTCTTTTCTGTATTATACTTATGATTTATATAATCAATATTAACTTTCCCTGCTGGTAGGTTTTTTGGTAACTAACATAGAAACACATGATACTGGAGTCTTCACTATCATTGAACTGATAACTTTGCCGGGACATTTTGATAGCTATGCCATTTGTATATTCACACTGATTTACCTAGAAAAGCAGAAGAATTAGAGAAAAGCTCTAATTGCATTGCCTCCTCACATTCAAATGCACCTGTGGATTAGATCCTGCTTTGTCAAACTGAACAGTACAGAATGAGAATGAGGAAGGCCTTACTAAATAACCTAGAGTTGTTAAATTAACTACCTGAGTAGTGTCAATATAAACCAATAGTCCTAACATGATACCAGGTCCATCACTTTCCCGTACTGGTTAACAGCACAGATTTCCAAACACAACTCACCAGATATTTGAATCAGACTTCAGGAATGGTAATCTTATAAAAAGTCCTCGGATAATCCTGATCATCAGCTAGACATGTGAACCAATATTGAATCATTTGCTAAAGCTAGAGGTAGGAGCCACCTCTTCTTCAACTTAACTGGATGTATCTCACATCTCAGTGTATTACTAAGCCAGACTCCCTGGGGATGCAATAATGTTTAATGAAAGATGTACTTTCTCAAGTCCATATATAAACTTTAACTGACTTTTTTTTGTGAACAAGTAGAATATCCCACAAGACAAGTTGCAAAAAGACAATATATATTGCAGCAATACAGAAAAGTTGGCTTTTAGATTTTATTTTAATGTTGTTTGGTTAAAAAAGGGGTGCTGAGGTCTACAGAAATGGTTCTATGGTATATCGTGCACACAGAGGACAGAGTTCAGTTCTCAGCATCCATGTCAGGTATCTCACAATCACGAATAGTTGAAGCTTAAAAGGATCCACTGCCCTTTCTGGCCTCCACAGGCACCTGCACTTGTGTACACAAACACACACACACACACACCTATACATAATTAAATTATTTATAATGGACAGATATACAATCTGGGAAAACAGCACCACAGATCTTCATTGTTCATTGTGGTAGCTACTTTGGGCTTAGCTTCATTTGGCTGTTGAACACTTGCAGTATTACTGGTCCAAACTGGAATGTGCCACAAGTATGAAATACACACTTAATTTCAAGTCCTTCATGTCAAATATACTATAAAATATCGTATAGACAGTGTGCATACTGACTGCTTATTGGGATAATATTCTGCTTGCATTTGTCTAAACCAGCAGTTTTCAACATGTGTGTTGTATTGGAGGTTGAACAATCCTTTCCCAGGGGTCGCATATCAGTTATCCTGAATAACAGATATTTACATTACAATTCACAACAGTAGCAAAATTATTGTTATTGGTCACCACAACATAAGGAACTGTATTAAAAGGTCACAGCATTAGGAAGTTTGAGAACCACTGGTATAAATGAAATAAATCATTATATCAGATTTATTTTTGGAAGAACTTTTTTTAATTTTAATTTTTGTTAATTACAGTTTACTCCCTTTGTATCCCACCTGTAGCTCCCTCCCTTTTCCCTTCCCAATCCCACCCTCCCTCCTTTTTCTTCACCCATGCTCCTCTCCCAGTCCACTGATAGGGGAGGTCCTCCTTCCCTTCCATCTGATCCTAGTATATCAAGTCTCAAACAGGAGTGGCTGCATTTCAAGAACTTTCAATGTAGCTCTAGATATTTAAAATATAGTTCACATTATAGTCTTTTTATGCTTTAATATTGATTTTTAACTGACACATAATAATTATACATATTTAAGGGCAGTGATGTGATGCTTTGATTCATGTATTTATGTAGTACTTATGTGGTTTGGTGAACGTGCTTGCCATGAAATCCTGATTACCCAAGCTAGATTGCAAGAATCCACAGTGGAAAGAGAGAATTGACTCCAAAACAATGTCCTCAACACATGAATTATGACATGTGCATGTGTGCTCACGCATGTGTACACACAGACACCACCATGCACACATATTATAACAATAAAATAGAATTTAAAAATATACTACATAATGTTCAAATCTGCAAGTTTTTACTTTATTCTATTGAGTCTTTGCAAAGAACAGAATCTCATTATTGCTAGTTTTCATTTTGTATACAATTCACAATGTATTTCCAATGAAAAACATCTTCTAAATTAGAGTTTCAGTAAATCACTTTGTTACATAACTGTGTTCTGAGAAGTGAGGATGGGAGATGTGATGTTATTTGTTCCCATTAATATGCAGCTGAACAAAAACAACATTGAATTAAAAAAATCAAACAAAAATACTTAAGAGATGCTTTCAAATAATCGAGCCAAATTAATAGCTTCAAGAACAAAGATCAGACCACTAATGAGTGACTTTGCTCACCAAAAAGATTTCCTCTTGTGATTGCTAATCATAACTAGACTTCAAAAGATACAAAAGGAAAGTTATATATGGATACTCTTTTTAAAGTATTTATCATCTAAAAAGAAGCAGGGGAAGGCAAGACATGGTGTCACATCTCTCATCTCCACACTCAGGAGGTGAAGGCAGAACAATTAGGTGTTCGAAGTGATCCTCAGCCACAGAGCAAGCTTGACGCTAGCCTGTGCTGCATAAGACCCTCTCAAAAATAAGAAGATTAAGAAAAGGAAGATGGAAATAAAACCAAAAGAAGCATGCACAATATAAAATAAACAGTGTATGTCCTATTTGCTGAAACAAAAGCTTCTGTTTTACATTCCCAGAGAATACATGATTTTTAAAAACGATGAGGCCAGCTGAAAGTTCAGTCATAATAAATTATTAGATGTTAGGACATCTATTGTCTTTTTTAATTTGTCTCCTATACTGTCCAGCATACTGCTAAGCTTGGCATGGTGGCATATATTTTGTATTTAGTGGGTCCTCAGATTTTTTTGTACAGTTATGAATAAGCTGTACAAAACAGCCACACTCAAAAATTACTTGCAGAACTTCCCTTATTTGCTAGTCCCCTATCTCTGGAATGATTTTGCATCAGTAAATATTTGTTGGATGAGCAAAAGTGTTTGCCCATCTAGCTTTCTTTTATATCAATGTCTTTTGGCTTTTTAATCACTCATTTTTTCTCATTGCATTGTCAGCTCTTTTTCTTTCACAATGACTTGGTCTGACCCGGTCATACTGCTTTGTTGTTCCTCTGGTGTGTGCTGCACATCTATCTTTTTCATGTCTATTGGCTTCACATTTCACTGAAAATTTTCACATACACACAGAACATGAATAGTCATAATATAAAAACCAATGTTTAAAAAAAAAACTAAAATCAAAGCATACTTTTAAAATAGCTATTAAGAGCTTAAGTTTATTTATTGAGATTTAAAATTTTATTTTATCATATTTTCATCTAATCATTGTTTTGATTTTTTAATGGAATATCCCCCACTCTTAAGATTTTACGTGAATGAACAAAATACTTTCTCTAGATTTTAAAAAAAGAAACCACTTATAGTAACTGTGTTTTAACTTAAATGGTTTGTAACTGATTTTCTCATGAATTATTGCTCTGAGCTAGGCAATCTAGTATCTACTTTTAAGACACAGTGGTTTTCTTTTCTTTTCATTAAGTCTTGATTTTTATTGTTTTGCTTTACCTGTTGTTATAGTAACTTTCAAAATCATGTCATTAATCATTAAGTGCTAGCAACAATCAAACCCATTATTCCATTCTCAGCTCCAGAGACCACAAGACCCTACTCTTCAGAGCTGAATTTAAGAAAACCCTTTTCATTAATTACCCTCATCCACTTGGAAAACTACATTTTTTTCCCTGTATGGGATTCCACCATCCCAACATACAGGCCTAGTTCGTAAAATTAGCTTCCATCAACCATAAATCAAACTCAGAGTTTCCTGTATAATTGTTGCAAGCCATAACTGTGAGGCTAAGCCTTAAAAATGACAGAATTTTACTAAGTTTTCTGTGAATGTTCTATCGTCGGCTGCCAAATCTAGACATTTCGATCCAGTGTGTAAAGGGAGAAGAAAGCAGAAAGAGAGAAGGAGCCAAGAAGGGGAAAGAGAGAAAGCCAGATACCCCTATATTCTCGTTAACTGGAGAACAATGGCAAGGTGGAATAAGAAAGTTTTTTTTTTTTTCATTCTATAAGAGTTCTATAAAAGAACATAGATGATAAATGGAGTCCGGTGAGACAACTGAAGCACACGTTTCTCTTCCATCAATGGCTATCCCTGGAAGTTTGTGTAATTCCTAAATAAGCAGTAGCAGTGTGGCAAAGGGTGGAGCTTATTAAGGCTGGCAGCTGCCTTGCAGATGTCTCACTAATACGTTTGAATTCATTTCAAGGTTGTTTTTTTTTCTCAAATGAGAATGACCTGATAATTAGATCACCTTTCCTTTCAAACCCAAAGTGTCTTTTCTCAACAATATTAGTAAATTAGTTTGTCTTGTAAAGAAGCATCACATATATAAACTGATTTACATCCAGTTTAACAAATGTTTATATTTAGTAAACTATGGTTGAGTGAAAACTATGTTTAACATAGAGCTATAATTGAGAACCAGGTTCTGGGCCGGATGTAGTACCTTTAATTTCAATGGTCAGGATTCAAAGGCGGGGAATCTCTGAGTTTTAGGATAGCCTAGTCTACATTGTGAGCTATAGGCAGGACTACACAGAGAGACCCTGTCTCAACCCCACCCCAATAAAAAGAACCAAGTTTTGGTAGCCACAGTGAGCTTTATATTTAACAACTCCTGAATATCTAGCAAAAAAAAAAAAAAAATGGATGAGACGCTAGCTTTCACTTACTTAGTAAGCTGAAAATCTAGGTTCCATTCACAGTAGGAGAAAACAGAGAGGGGAAAAGGCAGAGCAAATTCACCTCCCACTGATATGCAGTTACTCTGTATTGATCTACACATTAATCTTGCCAGCTCCTCTTGAATCCTTTTTGAGCTGTCAGGGCCTCATTGGTCTTTGGTTTCTTCCTTCTTACTCCTGTAGACTATTCCTGTGACATCTTGTATCTAGTACTTCTAAATTGTCTTAAAACTTTTAAAAACAAAAGAATAAAGGAAGGATTTTGAAATAGTTGATGAAAAGGGGGGCAACATTTTGTGCTGAAAAGTCTATGACCAGCTTAATTTCTTGAAACACAAGTTTTCCTGTTCATGACAAAGCAGCACGCATACTCCCTAAGACCGAAAAACAAACAAGAGAAGGCAATTAACGTACTTAGCCCAGACATGTCATGTGGTTAAACACTCCATTATATTAGCTATTAGTTTTTAATATTTCTGTGTCTTTTTTATATTAATTACAGTTTATTCATTTTGTATCCCAGCTCTAGGCCCCTCCCTCATTCCCTCTCAATCCCACTCTTGCCTCCTTATCTCCTCCCATGCCCCTCTCCAAGTCCACTGATGAGGGAGGTCCTCCTCCCCTTCCATGTGACCCTAGCCTATCAGGTCTCATCAGGACTGGCTGCATTGTCTTCCTCTGTGGCTTGTCAATGCTGCTCCCCATTCAGGGATGGTGATCAGAGAGCCAGCCACTGAGTTCATGTCAGAAACAGTACCTGTTCCCCTTACTAGAGAACCCACTAAAAACACCCACAAACCATTATGATATGAAATAAAATATCATGACTATTCTAATGCAGTTACAAAGAGATAAGGAGACAAATAGAATGAATAAATGATTTATATAAAAATAAGAAGTTATGAAAATTGATTTTTAGTAGTGAGATCATTTTAGTTATGATTTGAAATGGTATGAAGATCTGGCTAGGCATGGTGGCACACTCCTTTAATCCCAGCACTTGGAAGGCAGATAGAAGGTGAATCTCTGTGAGTCCAAGGCCAGTCTGTTCTACAGTATGAGTTCTAAGGCAGCTAGGCATAGGCAGAGAGATACTGTCATACACACACACACACACACACACACACACACCTTAGCAAGTGCAAATCATGAGACTTCACTTGAAGTAAACTAAATGAATATTTTAGACTAAGTTTTATCACCACGGTGTCCTTAGATCTACAACAGTATGTGTTATACTCAGTATTTGTTGAAGTCACATTAAAAGGAGAAGAATAAAATGTAGGCAGTGGACTTATAGTTAAAAAGAAATAATGCTAAAATAATAGGTATGAGACAAATGGAGAGCAACAGGTTGCAATGTGTGCATATCATCATTTCTTTGCTGTGGCAAAATAATTGGCATAAAAAAATCCTAAGGATGGGCAGAGTGAATGGAATTTTATGTAAGAAGTGGGAAATAGTAAGAGCTGGAGGGGACGGGAACTCCACAAGGAGAGCAACAGAACAAGATAATTTGAACACAGGGAACTTCCCAGAGACTCATACTCCAACCAAGGACTATTCGTGGAGATGACCTGGAACTCCTGCACAGGTGTAGCCCATGGCAGTTCAGTGTCCAAGTGGGTTACATAGTAATGGGAAGAGGGACTGCCTCTGACATAATCTGATTGGCCTGCTCGTTGATCACCTCCCCCTGAGGGGGGAGCAGCC
>NW_026589137.1:9337051-9420896 GCF_907164565.1 Psammomys obesus | reverse complement strand
CTGATTGGCCTGCTCGTTGATCACCTCCCCCTGAGGGGGGAGCAGCCGTACCAGGCCACAGTAGAGGACAATGCAGCCACTTTTGATGAGAACTGATAGACTAAGATCAGAAAGGAGAGGAGAACCTCCCCTATCAGTGGACTTGGGGAGTGGCATGCATGCAGAAAGGGGAGGGAGGGTGGGATCGGGAGGGGAGGAGGGAGGGGCTTATGGGGGGATACAAAATGAATAAAGTGTAATTAATAAAAAATTTAAAAAAATCCTAAGGAAAGAAAGTTTTTATTTTGGCTCAGTGTTTCCCATTTCAGTCTGTGGTCAGCTAATTGTATTGCTCTTAAGACAGAATTCATAGCAGTCAGAAAGCAAAGGGAAGTTGCAAGATGGACCCAGTAACATGATAAACCCTTCAAAGGCAGACCTTTAGAAAACGATTTCCTTCAATCAAATCTCATCTCTTAATAGTACAATCAGCTATTAACTAATCAAATGGATTAACCTACTCATAGAGATAGAGCCTCATGAACCATTAATTTCTCAATAGCGCCAAGCTTCTAAGACTGACGCCTTTGGGAGATAAACAATACTTTGTTTTAATTATTGTTTTAGTAGATACTAGTTGGGTAAAGCAGTATAACATCAAGAGTTTGAAGAATAATACACAATGAAATGTGTTTCGCTTCAACATGTGTCCCCAGATTTCCAGTTATTCTGCATAAAGGAAACTTCCAGGAAGAAATTACTGTTGGTTTCACTTGTAATTCTCTTTTTCTGATTGGCTGTTTAAAATACACTGAAGCGAAAGGCAAAGAGGCTAGACATCAGAAGAAGGAGAAAAGAGGGAACAAGTCAGGAGCCTGACACAGAGGACCTCTGAAAATCTCTGCCCTGCAGACTATCAATGTAGATACTGAGACTTATGGGCAATCTTTGGGCAGAGTGCAGGCAATCTTAGGAAAGAATTGGAAAATAGTAAGATCTGGAGAGGACAGGAACTCCATAAGGTAAGAAACAGAACCAAAAAAATCTGAGCACAGGGGTCTTTCCTAAGACTGATATTCCAACCAAGGACTATGCATGGAGATAACCTAAGACCCCTGCACAGATGTAGCCCATGGCAGTTCAGTATCCAAGTGGGTTCCATTGTAATAGGAACAGGGACTGTCTCTGACATGAACTGATTGGCCTGCTCTTTAATTACCTCCCCCTGAGGGGGAAGCAGCATTACCAGGCCACAGAAGAAAACAAGGCAGCCACTCCTGATGAGACCTAATTGACTAGGATCAGAAGGAAGGAAAAGAAGACTTCCCCTATCAGTGGACTTGGGGAGGGGCATGCATGCAGAAGGTGGAGGAAGGGAGGGATTGGGACGGGAGGAGGGAGGGAACCAATGGGGGGATACAAAGTGAGTAAAGTGTAATTAATAAAGAAAAATAAAATTAAAAAAACCACCTGACATGAAAAAAATACACTGAAGCACATACTCACAATATTTAATATACGCTTGAATATAAGATGAACCATGAAATACTTTTTAAAATAGCTTTGGAATTTGATTTTCCTGAATACATGTGATATAACTACTTAAATGTCCACTTATAATGTTTAACTTGTTCATTTGCTCCCACTTACATATTTAAAACTATACATTATATTGCTTTGGTAGATTTTTCTCTTCTCTAATTTCACAAACAGAAGAATTCAATATCTTCCTAGGCAATTGTAACATGATTGTGTTTATAATTTGCTAGAGCTCCGGTGGGAGTGCCCTGACAGTTATAGAAACATATCATCTGACTCCCATCTACGCTATTTGAGATTTGAAATCTGTATGTGACTCTGTCTGTGGACGTGTCATCTCTTTCTCAGTTACACAGTCATGTAGGATTAAGATGATTATTTTCTGAGTCTGTGCTTTCACTGCACATATGTGTGTCTACTCTATCACTTTTATATAAATGTTTATATCTACTACATCAGTTTTTCAAATTTTGTTACAAATATTCAAATTTACACAAAATAGAGAAAATGCTATAGTAACACCTATATTCCTATCACCCAAATTTAACATTATCAGATATTTTAGTAAACTCACAATTACTTATGACATTCCAAAATTAATTAATTACATGATATCGTCTAATTCCTAGTTGTCTCACAATGCTGTTTTTATGGTTATTTTATTAAAACTAACAATTAAAAAAATCTACACATTGTGTTCAGTTTGTGCTTACACATCTGTGCTGTAAAAACACATTTGTTATTTATTTATTTATTCATTTTTTTCAGCTATTTACTTACTTATTTATCTGCTGATGTCCAGCACTAATTGACTTATTAAAGAATCTGTTCATTGTCTGGTAGAAAGCACCATTTACTGGTCTTGTCTTTTAGTTTCACGTGCTGTAAAATTGTTCAACTGCTCTATTTCCTAAAATGGATATTGCCTCTAAGAGGCTTAGATTCATATTCTATTTATGTCAAGATTCTTTATAGGTGGTGTTGTTTCATGTTATGCTACATCACGATGAAGGGTTTGATTGTGCCATATTTTGGTGAGGAGTGGATTAGTAGGAAGATGCAAAGGATGAGTCTCCCCTACCATATAAAGTTCACAACAGTCTTCCATATAATAGAATGATAATTGATGAATACTGCTAAAATCAGTCATTTCATTAAGGATTATAAAATAGTGACTTTCTAAATATATATTTGCTGGCTTGCATACTTTTGCTAAGAAGAACTACATTTGATCACTTAGGATTGTTTGGTTACATGGAAATATATAAATCAAGATAAATTCACTTTTTAATTGTCACATTTTGATATAATGAGTTTGTACCCAAGCTAATCCCATCAAGAAGGCATTCTTTTATATTTAAAAATATTTTTACAAATTCATGGAATATTACATTTTCAATCTGTTTCATTTATTTGAAGTCATTATTGTTTTTAATGGCCAGACTATACATCTGGCTAATGAAAGTCCCTTTCCCTCCATCAGTTTTGAGAGAGTTCTAGGAAAAAAAAAAACATATTTACAATATCTAGCATTTGAGCTGCAAGGACTTAATCTCTGAAATTATTCATTTAGGTCCTTTCTTTGCGATTCTGTTACTCTCTATAACCATCTATATCTCATATGAATTGAGTATACTTTAACCCAGGATTTACTTCCTATACCATATTTGTCATCTAAAAAATACTTATGAGCATTATTATGTGACATATTTTTAGGAGATTTGAGTATAAGGCAACTGTTTTTGGGGAGAGGAACAATTTACCTGTTTGCAATGGATATATTGTTAGCTTAAATGGTTACATACTACATAGTTCCTTTTCTGTTATGTACCTATGTTTAAGAGGTGGTTATATAGAAATATCTTGCTCTTTTCAATATGTGCCAGCTGTTTTGCATTTGGATATACCACAATTTAGTTAACCATGCCTTCATTGATAGAAATTTGGGGCTATTTCTGATATATTGCTATTATAAACAAAGCTTCACTAATAATCTTTGCAAATGAATCATTTCACATTTATGCAAAATTAGGATAGCTTCTTAAGAATATAATTTTCTATCAAATAATATATACATTTATGATTTCCAAGTTGTTCTCCATAAAGATGGCTCCATTTCATACTCCAACAGTGGTTCATAAGTTTGTCTGTTTGCAAGTATAGTTGTATTTAGAATTATAATACACTTATAAAAATTCATGCCCACTATGACTTATATAAGAAAAAATCTAAAATGAAAGTTTGGGACAAAATGTGTCTACATCGAAGAATTTGTTTGCCAATATCCAATATGTTTACAATGCCAACATAATACTGTATCTCTCCAGGAAGTACTTCACCTGTATTTCCAGGTTTGATGGAAAGTGGCAATGAGAACAGTTTTTTAGATTATTTTACTCCTAGGCATAATGATACATAAGACATATGTATGCAATGAATATGCAACTTCTGGATATTTGTCAATGATATCATCAAATCTAATGATAATATAATTAATTTATTAACAGTTACAATTAAGCTCTGTTACCAATTCATGTGTAATCAAGCACCCAATACTGGCCCCTCTATATTTGCTTTAAAGTTTTAAAAGTAAATGTATATGTTATGTATATTTCAGATTTTTTCCTAATATTCCATGGGGAGTCCTCTTTAAACTATCAGGTGAAGTTATCACATTGAAGATGAATAGTTCTATATCTTATTTCTTTCAGGGGAATTTATTTAATTTTCTAGGTTAACATATCAAAGAGCAGGTTTGGTTATGACATAGTCGTATGTACATTATTATAATTTGCTCTATTTTGCTCCCTCCATACTGCCCTTATTTCTCAAAGGGTATTACGAATAGTTTCTTGGTTTAAATAACCTAAAAAACAGCATACTGCTTAGAACTCAGGGATAAGGGCAAAGAATATACTCTCTGACACATTTTATTGTTGTTGTTATCCTCATTTACAGTAAGAGCAGAAGTGATGTCTAGTATGTTATTCTTTTGGTTGGACCACCCACCCAAAAAGTATTTCCTTCCTCAGTGGATCTACTTTGGACCACACAAGGCAGAAGACTGCTATGGAGCACTAAATAGATACAGTCTAAGCTCTATAATAGGCTTTATGATGTAAGAGATTGGAAATACATTAGCATTTGCAAAAGAACAATGTTTATAGACCAATGGAAAGTGCTCTTTTTTCTACTAAATGCTCTTTAATGCCTTGGATTGTATGCTCTCCCTTGTAAAGAAAGATGATTCCATCAAACACCATTAGCAGAGTTTATACATTAAGTTTCTTTTTTTTTTCAGCCATCGGAATTAGCATGCATTAAGCCAGCTGCCCCTCTTCCCCATAAAGGGCCCTCTTGAAACCAATGGCACACACTATCAAACAGTGCTTAGACTTAATGTTGGAGTGAGTAACAGAGTTATCTGGTATTTCCAGAGATTAAACTCTGTAATTGTGGACTCATTATCACTGGAATTTTCTGACCTCACACCCATAGTATGTTACATGCCACTGAGTATGTTATGTACTATGTGCGATAACATACTTATGTTACACACCACACCCATAGTATGTTATATACCACTGAGTTTTCTGGCCTCACATCCATATTATGTTACAGCTCTATTTAGAAACAGATAACCATATGTGATCTGGGAAAAGCTGTGTCCTAGATAAACAACCCTAAATTCTCCATTGAATTTTATAATCTTACTAATTAAATGTTGTGACACCTGGCTATACTTGCAGTCTATGTATGCAAGTCATCATGCATATTTTTTTTTTACGTTAGCCACAGATTTTTGAGAAATAAATTTCCTGAAAGAAAATGCCAAGCCACCCCTCTTAACATCTTTGCATACAGGATTCTTCACCATTCTTAATGGACATTTAAGTCCCAGTTAGAAATTTTATAATCATTCAGGATGAGTATGTTTTACGTTTACTGTCATATTTCAGCAAAACAAGTGCATATGTAAGAGTATGAAACAAACATTTGTGAAACTTTATGTCAAGTGCACTTATGGAGTAAAACAATTTCTATATAGGGCCCTATTTCAATCTCAGACACATAGAAAATCTTGAGTGAGAAAACTGGAAAAACTACTATGTAAGTTTATGTCAAAAGAAGCAAACATGCCATGACCTGGAACAAACTAATGGGCTGAAATGGACATGTGGGAGAAGTAAGTGGAAAAAATAGAGGTAAGGAGAGTATTTGGAACAGGCAGCATAACGTAATAGATACAAATATGAATTTGAGGAAGAATCACGGATGCACTTAGTGTTAATGAAAGTGCTTAAGATCTAGTTTTAAAATGTAACAGTTAGCCTTAAAGTAAAATAAAATAGTTTTTCACAAAAATAGATGCAGCTGGAAATTATGATGTTGAACAAAATAAATCAGACTCACAAAAACAAGTACTCTGTTTTCTCTTACATATGAAAGATATTTAAGGGTGTGTATGCATGTGTTTTACACTTGTGTGTGTTTGTGTGTGTGTGCATGTGTGTGTGTATGCATGTGTGTGTGTGTGTGTGTGTGTGTGTGTGTGTGTGTGTGTGTGTGTAAAGTAGGACAGGGAACATGAGAGAAAAGAGAGCTTAAGGGAAAGGGAGAAGAGGGGAAAAAGAGTGTAATGGAATATGTGTAACATGAAAATAGAAGATAGGGCTATTGAAAGAGGAGATCAGGGGTGAGAGAAGAGCAGAGTGAAGAAAGATGAATAACGAAGTATATATGAAAATGTCATAATGACACTCATTAACATGCATATTAACAAAATACATAAATAAAAATGTCATTTCAAGGGCACATGCAAACTATGTAGTTAAAAAAATGAGCAACGGTATCAAACTGATGCATTGTTTAAACTTGGCTATTAACTGTATAACCACAGCAAGCTAGCTATGTACCACTGCCCAGTTTCAAGTTATTTATTTGTAAACTGAGACAAATAGAGTTGCACAGAGTTGGCACTAAAAGAGATTATTAATTTCCAGAGAGATGGTACGGAGAGTTTCAATATGATACAGCGATTTCTAACAGTAGCAGTAGCAGGAAAAGGAAGAGTAAATGTTAAAAAAAAACATACAAAATGGGCTTATGTTCCCAACTGGGACCTCATTAGCACCATAGTTAAACTTGTAAAACACTAAAAGAGAATAGCACCTATTGCTCCAGGAACCTCACTCATTCCCACCAGGCTCACCATGCAAGTCATTGCTTCCTATTGCTTTTTACTTTTTTTGCACTCTGCAAAGTTTCTCCTAGCCTTACTTCCTTGCCCTCTGATCCTCTAATTCATTTGCATGGTGACATCAAAGTGATTTATCTCAACTATTAGCATTTCTAATATGTTGCTGCCCTGGCAACTATTTCGCATAGTATGACATTGTTTCTTAGCTGGAAACCTCAAAACCTGGTGGAGAGTGGTGATGATTAAACTGACTTGTGAGGAAAAGAAAGACATGACAAATTGTTTGTTTCTTTCTAGAACCTTCAGGCTAGATGCCAGTGTTTCCATTTGAGGGTTATGCACTTGGCCACATCAAGGACAGCGTACTGATAAAGCATCTGGGCCAAAGTTGAGAGCCTAACAATACTATTCATCACGCTGTAACTGATTACGACCACTTGGTTGAGCATTCTGTTAGTTTAATATTCTTTGATCTTGCTGGAGGATGAAAAGATGTCTACTTCACACTTAGGGCACCTTTGTTACTTAGTTGTTTTCTACTGGTTATATCCTTCCCACTCTTGGGACTTCAGAGTTCTCATCTGTAATGAGGAGGTTAAAATAGGATGATTTATTTTCACACTCAGTTCTACTAATGTATATTTTTCTTCCACCATTTGAGGGACTGATATTTGTAATAAATAAAAGTCCTATAATAAATAAATGTTCTTCTTACAGCATCCCCCATCTTTATCGATTTGATTTTTGACATCTTTATGTCCTAAAATGCCAACAGATGATATAATTTTTAAATTAAGATGAAGTAAATTTTATTGTGTAAGCACAAGTACTGAGATATTTCAATATACTTCAGCACATTGCAAGACTCAGCTTTTGGGAATCCATGTGCCATGTGATTGAGATACAGGTCTTCCCCGTTTTAACACTGTGCTTCAAATATTGCAAAGTGAAGATTGTTCAGTTTTACGACCTACAAACCAACTACAAATTAATGACTTGTTACTTATTTCTGTGAACTAGGCTATGTAATCTTGATCTTGAACTGTATTTATTAATAGTTAAATTTGTATACTCTATTAAGCACAATAATTGCATATTACTAGTACTTAGAGATTTTGAATCAGTATGTGATATTCAACAGTGACATTATGATACATTTGGCCAAGAAAGAAAATTAATGTGTTATTTGAATTACCACTATTTTAGGGAGATATTGAATTTCTATTATTAATTTTGAAACATTAAGTATCTTGAAAGCTTCAGATATGTAAAGATGTTCCTAGTCATCTATAGACTACAATTGGAAAACTAGACGTTACATTAGAAAGCAACCAAAAAAACAATAATTATCAAGAGCTATTTGGCAATTATGTGCCAGAGCTGTATGCCTTTTAAGACTTTCATACATTTAATCCACATTTGAAGGTAAGTCACAGAGTCACCAACTAGACAATAGTAGGATTCAAAACAGGTGAGGTAAGAATGAATAGGTCTGAGTAATCTTTCTTCAGCCCAGTGGTGGGCAATGAAAGCGATTTCATGGATGAATCTTGAAGATATTGAGATCTCTTGGAGAAAAACAAAACTGCCATGTAACTGAGTTTCTGAGTTTCTTGAAGTGTAAACAAATACAAGAGACTTGGGGTTCAGTGAAATGTTAGTTATGCTATCATAGAGTGGGCAATAAGGTACTAAGATTTTCTGTACAAGATTGGAATGTGTGTATTTTTAGCTAAAGGTTCCATAGAGAAATTGCTTAAAATAGTAACTGATCAGTACAGTGAGGTTCTCTACCTAATAAAATGTTTGGTTTGGGTCAGGAGACTCATATAAACCCCTGTTAATACAGAACAAAAGTGAGGAGGAAGGGAAAAATATCTGCCACTGAACAATTGCATGTGTCCAGTAAAGTGGAAGAAAGACAAATGAGGATGAAACATTCATATTTATTTACTAACCTGTGCTGTAGAATTTCAGGGCCTTTACATCTGTGTATTTGTAGCAAGTCTACACCAGTGGGTATTGTATGTACTTGGATATTGGAGTTTCAGGATTAAGGCTCTAGCAATTTAAAGACAATAAAATGCTGAAGGAAATGGAGGGACAAAACAGAAAAGAAAAGAGAGAAAATAAAAGAAAAGGAAAGGAAAGAAAAGAAAGAAAAAGCATTTAAAAGTGAATCTTTAAAGAAGGTAAATACTAGCCCCCCTTGAACTTCCCAAAAACCAGTTTAATTCCCTAAGGCAGTGGTAATGGGCCTCACTGGTTGGAGGAACAACCATGGAGAAGGGAAAAGTAGCCTGTGTGTTAGCCTTTTGTCACCCTAGCTTTAACTAGACTGGATCCCGCCTTACTTATTTTATGTATTGTAAGTCCCTCTGTGTGATTTTTATTTGATCTGTTCTAAGCTTAAAGAGTGAGAGAGAGACAGAGAGAGAGAAACAGAGCGAGAAAGAGAGGGAGAGATAAAAAATACAAAACCATTTCTTCAGGGAGAGACACTTAAAAAAAAATCCTTACAGAGTGTTCCAACAGATCACCCTTAAAACCCTGCTTTTGAAAGGTAAAGATATGCTAGCAAGGTTGATAGGGTTGGGACATTGTGTGTGTGTGTTGGGGGGGGGCAACCAAGAGTCAGTAAATCAGCTCTCTGCTGTGAAATGAATACCTGCAGCAGCAATAAGGAATAATAACACCAGTGACCATATTAAGCTTCAGCACTGATTTGGGCTCAGGGCCAAATGCTTTCTTAGGCTGTGTCATTTGATATTCTGAAGTCCTAAAAGAGGAATTGCTAATGTCTCACTTTACAAATACTGTTATTCTTCTGCATCTGAATGTAGGCAACTGCTTTAAATATCTGCAAATACCCAAATAAAGATTTTTAAAACATAGTTTGCAATTTGGTTTGAAGAGCTTCTTGCGGCTTATTGATGCCAAAATCCACACAAGACTGAAGCAATATATCCCTTTGAATTTAACCTAATTCTGAGTTCAAAAGGACAAATCACACATTGGTTCCCAACGCAGGAATGTCTGATCACTTATTCCAAGAAGGAAGTGTCTCATGAAGATTCAGTTAGATAAAATACGTTCTTTATTGGAAGGAAAGGTCTTGTTACAATTGAATATTTGCTTACGAATATTTTTGCTAACGTGTTCATTCAACAAGTATTTATAAGACATCATCTATAAGTTCTGAATCTAAAAATATACAATAAGGAAAACAGATTGGTTTGATATAAGCATAAAACATATTGAGAATTACCACGTGCTCATTCAGTACCATCTAGAGAGTAAGTTTAATGTTTAGCCTCGTTTCAAAAACTAATTTTAAAGTGAAGCAGAATGTGGTTGGTATATTGTATAGCCTGGGAAGGTTACTCAACCTTTCTGACATTCAGGTTCCTGATTTATGACAAGAGAATCATATAGCTGCCCTATATGTAAATATAGGGAAGGATCACCTAAAATCCAGTATATAAACTTCTCAGCGCTGTGCCTGACACACAGAAAACATTCAGTACACACTGTTACTGTGGTCACTGCTTTCTTTCTGAGGGGACTGAAATTCAGTGAAAGGAAATTATTAGCCCAGCATTTCACGAATTGTCACTTTAAAGCAGTCTTAAATCTCTGCTATTAGTCAAATACTTCTTAATTTGCACTATCCACAGGCTTTTGAGCAATATAGTGGTTCATTCAGGGAGAAGAGTCATAAAAGACATAAGAAAACAGTTCCTAAACCTGGAGTTATGGCTCATGACTGTAATCCCAATATTTAGGAGCCTAAAGTTAAAAGATCACAGCAAGACCATCCTGGGTTACATAGGGGCAAGAAAGAGACAGAGAGATACAGATGGACAGACAGACAGACAAATGCACACACACACACAGAGAGAGGGAGAGAGAGAGAGAGAGAGAGAGAGAGAGAGAGAGAGAGAGATAATATTCCCTAAACTAAACCTAAATCTTGGAGTGTTATAATATCTAGGAAATGAATCACTGGACAGATTTCTATCCTCTCTGTTTTGCTTGCCACCATGAAATGCTTACTTCCTCATCTGGAGATTACAATGGGAAGATTTTCAGAAAACAGGTGTAATTCACAGAAAAATAGTAGAAATTCAGCTGAACAAAGGAGCTATACTAACAGTTAAAATAGAAGCATAAATACTACAAAGATTTAAGGGATGATAGGTTAAAAAAATAGGTATTTCATAGGAGTGAAAACTCACAGGAATTGTTGAAAATTTTTGCAAAGAGAAAAATAAAAACAGAAGAGCCACAGTGTTATTCCTTTATGTAGGTACAGCACTGACATAGTACTGAAAGTTAATGATTCATTAAACGAAGGGTTAGAGACACATAATATAGCTACTTTATCCATATGCTAACAAGAACGGTTGAGTTACAGTTGCCTAAGCAAAAGATGATCTATTTTCTGAAAATTTCTTCAGTTTAATCAAATGCCTTCAGTGTTGGTTATTTTAATATGTAAAGAATATTAACAATATTACAGGGCTTCATTAAGAAGACCAAGGTCAGTATGCTAAATTCATGAGCACATAGTGCAGAACCCAGGAACTGGTGCCAGAAAGTCTAATGAGAGGTCCTAGTCTGGCACAAAGGATTCATTGTGATTGTTTCTGATGTAATTACTATACAAGGAAGCTGTTTCAATACTATGCACTTATGACTTTGTTAAGAGAGTAGATCTAGTGTAAGTGTTCTTAGTACAATAATTGTTAAGAAACTGGTTCTGTATTACCTCATCACTGAATCTTAATCTTGGTAACTTATCTCACCTGAAAATGAATCACGTTTTAATACATGGGGATTATCAGTAATGTATGGGTTATTTATTCATTGGGTGTTTTGTTGTTGTTGTTTTCCAGGGCATCAGGTACTGTTTACACAGCACTAGACATTGCAACTGGACAAGAAGTATGTGATACTACCCTGTCTTTATTAGTTTCCTTTATATTTATCAAGTTTTCTTGTTAATAGTGTATGTCTAGTGTGTAGCACTAGGTTTTGATGCAAGATTAATTTGTTGGTGTGCTGAACATCTGAAATACAGTTAATGATGATTGTAGACCAGAAAAAATAGCAGATAAAGAATTTGTACATTTATTTTCACGTATATTTTAATAGTCATAATTTGTTCTTATATTTTATTCATCATTCAGGTGGCCATAAAGCAAATGAATCTTCAACAGCAACCCAAAAAGGAATTAATTATTAATGAAATTCTTGTCATGAGGGAAAATAAGAACCCCAACATTGTTAATTATTTAGATAGGTAAGTGTTTTCTCTTATTATTTACATATTTTCTTCCAAAGAGGTTCTTGTTAGATTGTTTATTGGGAATTTATTCCTTTAATAACCATTTACAAATATTTCTGAAATGATAAAAAGTAATAGAGTAAATCTTTGTCTACCCATCAAATGCTTTAAAATGTGTTTTATAAACTTGGCTGTAAACATAAGTAGTTTGTATGATTTCTTTTGAGGAGGATGGCTCCATGATGACAGGAAATAGACTCCTGCATATAAGAGAAATCAGTGGTGTTTTAAACATTTCATCAGGTCTCTATTTGGAACCATATGATTCCTAGGAAGCTGAGTAAAGAAGGCAGACAAAAATAGCCCAACTTTAATGGGTGCTTCATGATTAACTGACAATGAGGTTGAGGGAACTGAGGCATTAATCTTAAACCTTTCTCTTAAAGCAGGTAATTAATGCCTCTTTCATCAGTAGTACTAAGAACAAGTTACAAATAGGCACTTAAAGACTGTGCTAACTCTTCTCTTGTGGTTACCATCTGTCTCTTCGAGTTTCAGTCATTGTCTCTTAATACCACTTTGCTGAGTTCTCTGATGGGATGCAAAGGACATAAGGCTAGGTCTGAGCCTCCATGAACTGAAGGGCTTGCTGTCTGTGTTAGGCCAATAGACAATGATATGGTAAGAAAATGAGATATAAAAGGACAACTGAATTTGAAAGCTGTAATCAGTGTTTCTTTCAATGTCTTTCATGGCCCACCTGCAGCAATGTGACATGAATTATATTTCTACATTTATAGTTTTGTAAAACTTACATTTGTACTTTTTAAAAGGGCTGATTTCTAGGCTTTTGTCTATAACTAATGAAAATGGAACCTGTAAATTTTGAATTTTAAGAGACTTGCCTAGTGGAATCCAAAAGTACTATATATTTTTAGCAGCACACAATGGAAAAGTCTTACTGCATAGTGAGGTAGGCTTTTGTTTTGTTTTGTTTTTTTCTTCAAATATCCCTGTAGCTCAGGATGTCCTCAAACTTATCATATGCCCAAGGTTAGCCTTAAACTCAGAACTGTCATGCTTTATCTTCCCAAGTAGGTGGGATTACAGATGTGTGCCACCATGCCAGGCTTAGTGACATGGGTATGTAGGCAGGGTGGAATCAATGAGGTCATTCTTCTCTGTAATAACATGTTGTTAATTGATTTGAACAATCTCTTACTCTTTTCCTGAATGGCGAGGCTATGCAGTGATCTTAGTTCCTATATTTGAGCATTAGAGTTTGTTCCTCAATAATCACTTAAAGATAATGGGTATACTCCTCTTTACAATCGATTTTCATCACAAAAAAGGCCTAAGAATATTAGAGTCCCTGCTTTCTTAGTTCAAAGTCAGAGAAATTTTCTTTTCTTACAGCTACTTGGTGGGTGATGAACTGTGGGTAGTCATGGAATACTTGGCTGGTGGCTCTTTGACTGATGTGGTCACAGAAACCTGTATGGATGAAGGACAAATAGCAGCAGTCTGTAGAGAGGTAAGAAAAGAGAATGTTTCTTGCTGATTCTCTCTTATTGGTTATTGAGAATATTCCTAACATCAAAATAACATTAAACTGTAACGTAGTGCCATGTACTTGTATTACTTTTTGCCAGACTATTATTTAGTTGCCTCTTTGTGGCCTTTTAAGTACCGATGTACCTATGTTTATATGTAGTCATGCCAATGAGCATGGCCAATTGTGATGTTCACATGGAATGCCTTTATTATCTGTGGGAATTTTATAACATAATTATTGTGTTCTGCATGTTAAATATGAGCTCCATAAAATACAGACTATATAATGTTCCCATATTATATAGAATGCTATTTTTTCTATTTTAATACATTTATTTGGGTTATGTGTGTGTGTGTGTGTGTGTGTGTGTGTGTGCGTGCATTTGTGGGGGTGTACTGTGTGTACATGTAGATACCAGATACCAAAATACAACCTTTGAGACCCAGTTCTCTACTGGAAATTGAGCACAAATTGTGAAACGTAGCAACAAAGGGTGTGTGTGTCTGTGTGTGTGTGTGGCGTGCATGCATGTTACTGTAATATGTGCACGTATGGATATCAGAGAACAACCTTTGAGATTCAGTTCTCTACTTCAATCCTGTGGGTCCTGGGAATTGAGCTCAAATTGTAAAGCATGGCATCAAGTGCTGTGACCTGTTCAGCCCTCTCACAGGCCCTAGAAATCAATTTAAACATAGATTTCCCTAACCACAGAAAGTAATTGTTTTCACAGTATTCTGTGAATATTCCTTATAGGCCTCCAGTGGGCCTGAAAAGCTGTTATTTATAAAAAGAGATAAGAGCTAGTGAGTTTAGCTTCTAGACGATTCAGTGATATTTTATTCTATTATTTTGATCAATATTGTTTTTACAACATACACTTTTCAGTGAGTCTCATTGTGAAATTTTCTACAAAGTGAAATGGAAACTTGAAAACTAATGATAGTATAACCAATCTAAGTAACAGTAGCTAATTTTTCTGTTTACATGGTTCTTTTCAATTTCCTCATTCTTTGCCCTTCCTCATTCCCACTTCTCCTACTCAAAACATAGAGATAAAGCAACAAATCATGTTTCCTCCTATGTCATAAATCAAGTTGATATTCACTTAGTAGGATAGTCTACTTGAGCCTGCATATTGTATATTTCAGTAATACAAACAAAGACATTTCCAAACAAGTACATTTAGTTACTTTAGAACTGGATGCCTTTCAATCCATACCATCTAGAAAACTAGACAAAGCATGATTACGTTAACTGGTCAAATGTACTGTAGTAATGACTAGTATTGTTCATTGCATCATCCTCTTTGTGGTTTAGTCTATAATGTTGCATGGGAGCTTTCATACATAAGATTAAGTATCATTACTGTTGTAAATAGTAATGTGGTTTGAAAATGGTGTTAAAGCATTCAGTATTCAATTTCACTTAACAATATAAAATCTCAACCCTTCCCAAAATTTTCCTGGAGATGTAGAATTAAAAAAAATTTTTTTTGGTGATATAATTAGAACTTTTTTTTCTGATCCAATAGTGCCTCCAAGCTTTGGATTTCTTACACTCAAACCAAGTGATCCATAGAGACATAAAGAGTGACAATATTCTTCTCGGGATGGATGGTTCTGTTAAATTGAGTAGGTATTTTGATTCAGATGTTTAAGAAAATACTAATAATTAATAATAAAATAAATATGATGTTAGAATTTCCAAAAGAAAAAAAAATGTGCTATATAAGATATGGTCTCCTTAAGTTCAATCAACCAAATATATAAAGACTTACTATAACATGAAAAAAAAAAAGAAAGTATTAGGGAATTTCAGCTGTTCTACTGTCTATCTTGAGAAGATAATGGCTACTAAAAATGATTTATTTAAAAAAATTGAGCTTAATTTGAATTAAAAAATCTGTCTGATAATCTCTTACTAGAGATTGGGACAAGATTTATTGGAAATTAATATTTCAGATTTTCTAGTGGCATCCATAATGGATGGATGGAAAAGTCCTGTAAACATATAAGAAAATAATGGGAGGAAACTATATGGAAGCCTACTGAAAATGCCATCACTTTCCATTGGTTCAGACCCCTTTGAAATCAGAACTATCTTAGAGGTCAAGAAAGTATCAGGATATGAGCTAAGCAATTGTGAGAACTCATTTTAACATTACAAGAAAGTTCACCAACATGGGGATATAAACTATTGCAAAAATTATTTGGGCTCATTTTAATAGATTTTTCTTCTCTATAGCTGATTTCGGGTTCTGTGCCCAAATCACTCCCGAGCAAAGTAAACGAAGCACTATGGTGGGAACTCCCTATTGGATGGCACCTGAGGTGGTAACTCGAAAAGCTTATGGACCAAAGGTTGATATCTGGTCTCTGGGAATCATGGCCATTGAAATGGTGGAAGGTGAACCCCCTTACCTTAATGAAAATCCACTCAGGGTAAGTCAGGAAAATTCAGGTACTTTCTACTCATCCCCCCCCCCAAAAAAAAGGGGGAGGAAGAAGGAAACATACATTTTATGATTCCTCCGAACTGGTCAGAACTGGCACTTATTGAAACAAGTAAAACAAAGACTACAAATTATAATGTATAAATTGCTCTGAGATGGAAGTGCTTTGTTCTCAGTCCTTTTAACAGCAAGAGCTTTTATTGTCATTGTTTGTTAGTATTCAGCTTTCTACTATAAAACTGTAGAAATGGATGAAAAAAAGATGTGGGAAGAAAGGGTATTTTTACCTACGAAACCCTTGTTTTATAATTACTCTAGAGAAGTAAAACAATACATTCCCAGAATGGTTATCATTTTTTAAGTTGGATTTTTTTGTCTTTGTTATCAGCAATGATTCATTGAGCAAGAACAGATTGGTTGACATTGAATGAAACAGACATATAAACATAGCACCAGCCCGGTGAGATCACAAGCTTAATTAGAAGGCAGTCAAATAGAAAATGAATGAAAATTGGATTAGAGAATTAAGGTTTGAGAATTCAGTTTTCTACTACGTAATTAGAGATTTGATCCTCAAGTAGTTCAGCTGCTTCTGCAAAGAAAAAACAAAAAAATATCAAAACCTCCACCTTATAGCCTAACCTTACCGGCTTTACTCAGAGAGATGCAGTTGATCCTGAGGGTAAGAGTCAAAGAAATAAAAAAGAAGCACTTGCTTAATGTAGAAGTGGGTCAGAAAGTATTGGGACATGTAGAACTTCACAGTAAACCAGACACTGTATTTCGTATGCATAAAGGACATAAGATTATTGTTAAATGGAAATAAGCACAGATGCAAATCTACTCTTTTTTTTTTTTTTTTTAAGAAGACAAAGCGTTTTCTTTTAAAACATTGAAAAAAACCGCGTCTGTTATCTTGGAAATGTTATATAGGACAACTGTGCTCTGAATGTGGTACACGCTCCCAGATAGCTAAATACTTCACATTATCCTGTCATCTTCTCTAGTACCAACAACACTTGAGATATAGTAATCATTATGAAAATTCATCACCTTTGGGCTCAGCTAAAAGTTCTGTCCAAGGTGTTCCTGACACATGAGGCTTCCAGCTGAATCTCAGAAATGTTAGGAAAAGCATCTTTCTTTTTTGCCTGTGAATGTTTGCGTATTGCTATACAGATACTGGTTCTAGGCCAGCCCAAGTGTCTTCAAGGATTGAAGGCTTAAAACAACTTTCCAACTCATTAGACATTCTTTTTTCTCTATGACGCCCTGATCCAAATGGTGTAGATGTCCTTGGAGAACCCTTTAGGAAAAAAAAATCATCAGTTAAAACAAAAGGTCTAATAGACATAATTGGTACTTTCTCTGAGTTAAATATTAGTGGATATTAAAAGTTGTCAATTGAAAGTCAATATATTCAGTTGCAAATTTCTTGTTTTCTTTAATCTACTGCTTTTAAGAATTGATAAAACTAGCTGGGCATGGTGGCACACACCTTTAATTCGAGCACTCAGGAAGGCAGAGGCAGGAAGATCATTGTGAGTTCGAGGACAGCCTGATCTACAAAGAAGTTCAGGACAGCCAAGGGTACACAGACAAAAACCCTGTCAGAAAAGGACAAAACAAACAAACAAAAATTACTAAAATTACCACATTTCTTTTTAAAAAGTTTGCTATTACCTTAAACACTTTTCAGCTTCTAATATGATAATGACACAGCTATTAAATGCAAATAAATCCAGTACAAGTAGTGTTTCAATTAATTGTAGTCACTTTTTCCTGGAAACCTATTTTTTAACCTGATAGGTTTTAAAATTCTAGAACTTTTATATCACATGAAAATTTCCTGTACTTATTAACTCCAGCTCAAAGGGATTCAGCTCAGTGAACATATTCAAGTTTGCAAGCACCATAGATCCAAGTTGTTAGCCAAAGAGTTACTGATTGCCTTGCATTTACTGAAAAGGGAAATCTCCACAATCTGCGATTCTCGATTTCCCTTCAAGAGAACTTGAAGTGAATGTAAATATAGCCTGAAAAAAATGATAACGAGTAAATAAAAAGAGCAAGAAAGCAAAACCGAGGGAAGGACAACTGTAGGAAAATGGCCATAGAGTACAGTCTAGAGGAACCATACAACAGTAGGAAATCAGTCACTGTCCTCCCCCTAGGAATTCAAGATTATTTACTGACAATAACTGACAAAAAATCTGTAGGGGGAAAAAAAAAACATGGAGGATTAAGTAAGTTTATATACGAATAGGGTATACTGGCTAAAAAAAAAAAAAAATTGTGTGGAACAGAGAACTATAGTCCCGCCACTTATGGTAATCTTAATTTCTTTACACCTCAGTGCACTCATCTGCAAAATTGGCCCAATTTAGTATGTCACCTCGCAGAGGATTAAATAGTCCAAGTAAAGGCAATTTTAGTATCACACCTGCCATTACAGTAAGAGCTCTGCAGATGCTAGCTCTTGTCTTTATGTGGAGGTAGGTCTGCTGCTGCCCTGGGGAGTAGCTGAACTGATGCTGGGACCCCTCCGGGGACCTGGAGTAGGAGCCTGGGTAGTTCCCTGGGGACGGAGACCTGAAGCGGGCCCCCGAGAAGCAGCCTCAGTAGCAAGCAGACTAGTTGCTCTCATACAGCCCACCCCAGGGTCCGCAAGGCTGGGAGAGCGGCAGCCCCTCCCCACCTCCGTCCAGGGCACCCCGGAAGCTGCTTCCAACACCTCAACCTCCAATCCCAGAGCGGGGTTATGGAGGAGTTGCGGGTCTAAAATTCTTTCGGTGCATATCAGGAACCAAAGCCAAAGAGCTCACCACCAATCCTCTCACCAGGACTGTAGCGATCTACCGATCTACCGCCTGCAAACTTACTCTTAAAACTCACACACAGCATCGGTACCATAACCATTGTCCGGAAGAGTCTGATGCTGTGTTTTATCCTTGGCATACAAAACCCACTTCCCTTAGTGGTCAGTTAAGTCTATTCTCATTAGGTTTGCAAAATCTATATTCAAGCTAAATATATGTGGTTTTCTGTATATGCAAAGAAATCTTGTAAACTAAACATCTAGTTGGGTCTGCAATTGAAAATTTTGAAATTGAGAGCCATACTTCCAATATAGAGTGAGAAACCTTCTCTAATTCTTTCTCCTTTTGATGCCATTCTGGTACTTGGCCATTGGTCCTAGTCCCTAGACTGATTAGAAAACAACAGATATAAATGAATGCCCTAACGAATGCTCCGGACTGTTAGGCTTGTCTCACAGAGCAATCTGCAGGTGAGACATGGGCATTGATTAGCTACCTGTAGGGCAGAGTGGAGAAGAAGGGGCATTTTCCCACCATTTGTGGGTTAGACCTTTGTACATTTCATCAAGTCCAACCCTGACCTGTGGCACAGTGCATCGGGATCATTACGAGGGCTTTTTCTTATTGTTTAACTACCTTTGCCTATTAAGAAACAGCAGTGAAAGAATATATCAGGTCTGTTGTTTCTTTGGATTTCCTCCTCCAAGTCTTCAAGGTTTTAGTGGCACTAAACGGATTACAGCTATTTTGCCTTCTGCCTTCTGCTGAGAGATTTACAGCCTGGAGAATGTGAAATGGCTCGGTAAGGCAACTGGTCTCAGTCATGCATTTATTGCTCTCTTCTGCTCCCCAGTCATAATTGATCTCTCTTTGGCTAGACTGCTAATTACTAGAGAAAAAGGAAACCAGTTGTAATCTCTATAGGCATCTTCTAGCCTGATATCAGAACTCAGAATTAATAGCTTGTCTCTTAGAATCCACAGCCTTCTACCAAAACAAGTACTTGCATATTGGTAAACCACATAATGCAGGAAGCCTATACTAAGACTATGACAAAGGAGCTGTCAGAAAGACTGCCTTGTTGAATTCCACTGATAAAGACTGATTAACTTTGTGCCTTACTCTCTTTATGGGATCGGCCTTCGGGCAAGTAATCAACTAGTCTGCTTGAGCCAGCCTGACTCTGAAGCTCTTTTTTTTTTTTTTTTTTTTTTTTCCTAGTCACCAGAAATACTTTTAAGCCTTGCTTGTAAATGTGCTGGCCTCATGTTTGGCCTAGATGCCCTTATTTGGGACTTGAAAAATCTGTTCCCTGAACCCATGGGAAGGTTAGAGACAGAAAGATACAGTCTGACACTGTAGGGAGCCGACTCTTTTTTTGGATGCTGAGGCACACTGTTGGGAACTAGAAAAACCATGCAACTTTAGGAGAGATATGAAAGAGCACTCAATTCTTTCTTTACAATTATCCCAATCTACCACCAGCTCACTATTTGTAGGCTTTAAGACAGATGGAATTATAAGGGAGTGAGCAGGAGATAAAATGGTACTATAAAGAGTGGCATGCACTTGCGAGAAGCGGGGGGGGGGGGGGGAACTCAGTGAAGTAGTCAGGCAGATCCAAATATGGCCTGACTATGTAACTGAAAAGCTTGGAAACATTTTGCAAGTCATGTAAAAACCTTCCTAAATATGTTTCTTTTCTCTGAATAGTGATAATATCCATCTTGCTGAATCCACAGGAAAATCATGAATAATGTATATAAGTCACATCGCCATGTTTAGCTCATTGTAGAAAATGTATGTAATAATTCATGAGAAAAAAAGATATTTCATGTTTTTACTCAATAATTTAATGGATTCAGTATTCCTCCAAAGAACTCTTATCAAATTGACTAACTCCTGTGGAATGGAGAACTCTGTAGAGTTCAATGTAGTTACCATAAAGATGTAACATTAAACAGCAGATTCAAGATGCAGTCTTGGGCTGTGCATTACAAAGGTGCTTGCATTTCCTGGTGAGTTGTGTTTTCGTTGTGCTGGATGCAACTGAGCAAATTAAATGTCAATACTGATTGCTGATGTACATGTAACACAAAAAGTTGACTACTTCTTTTACTTAGTAAAGAAAAAATTGAAATTTTAAAAATGTAAATAAATTGACCTAATTTTCTCATAAACTGCTTTTAAAAGTGCAGAGGTTAATTGCCTGTACTGATGTTATGATGTTGAAAACACTTCCAGGGGCAGAGAGGAGACAGCATTCTCATTGCCACCCTGCCCCCAACCCCAAGTGCCTGAAATCTTTCTAAGCAATGTAATTGGCCTTGGACATGTTGTTCTGGAACCCACGGGCATTTTTATGCAGCCACCAATAATTAAGTGCCTCATTCCTCCTGTTTGCCAAAGTAGCTGGAATTTTTTTTAAAAAAATCAACTTTCTCTATGACTATGCAAATCAAAGATCAAGCTTTTGTTGGTAACCACCTTTTCTGTTAACAGATAATATATTTTGCTAACAATTGTTATCACGTAGACTTGATTCTAAGTGAGGAGATACTTATTTCTTCCAAGCCATACTTTTGTTTTGCTCACCAACACAAAAGAATTACTATTTTTTTTTAAAAAAAGTTAAGTTTACACACATGTTAAGATTGTTTTTATTGAGCTGTAATGGCTTTTGGTGCTTGTGAAAGGTTTCACTGATGTCCACTTGAAGTCCATACAGAACCTTTTATTATTTTTAAATCAATTTATTTATTTTCATTAATCGCAGTTTATTTGCTTTGTATCCCAGCTGTAGCCCCTTCCCTTGTCCCCTCCCAATCTCACCCTCCCTCCATTTTCTCCTCCCATGCCCCTCCCCCAGTCCACTGATAGGGGAGGACCTCCTCCTATACTATCTGATCCTAGTCTATCAGGTCTCATTAGGACTGGGTGTATTGTCTTCCTCTGTGGCCTGGTAAGACTCCACACCCCTCAGGGGAAGGTGAACAAAGAGCAGGCCACTGAGTTCATGTCAGAGACAGTCTCTGTTCCTATTACTAGGAACCCACTTAGACACTAAACTGCCATAAGCTACATCTGTGCAGGGGTTCTAGGTTATCCCCATGAATGGTCCTTCATTGGAATATCAGTCTCAGAAAAGACCCCTGAGCCCAGAATTTTTTTGATTCTATTGCTCTCCTTGTGGAGCTCCTGCTCCTCCAGGTCTTTTTATCCTCCCTTTCTTTCATAAGATTCCCTGCACTCTGCCAAAAGTTTAGCTATGAGTCTCAGCCTTTGGTTTGATACCCTGCTGGGTAGAGTCTTTCAGAAGCCCTCTGTGGTAGGCATTCCTGTTTTCTCCCTCTTCCAATGTCCATCCAGTTTGCCTTTCTGAATGAGGATTGAGCATCTTATCCAGGGTCTTTCTTCTTGATTAGCTTCTTTAGGTGTACAGATTTTAGTATGTTTATCCTATATTATATGTCTAATATCCACTTATATGTGAGTATATACCATGTGTGTCTTTTCTGCTTCAGGGATACCTCACTCGGGATGATCTTTTCTAGTTCCCACCATTTGCCTGCAGATTTCATGATTTTCTTGTTTTTAATTGTGTAAATGTGCCACTATTTCTGTATCATTTCTCAACTGAGGGACATCTGGGTTGTTTCCATATTCTGGCTATAACAAATAAAGCTAATATGAACATTGGTGAGCAAATGTCCTTCTTGTACACTTGAGTATCATATGAATATATGCCTAGGAGTGCTATAGCTGGATCTTGTAGCACTATTCCTAAATTGTCTGTGAAAACGCCAGATTGATTTCCAAAGTGACTGTACAAGTTTACATTCCCACCAACAATAGAGGAGGGTTCCTCTTTCTCCACAACCTCTCCAGCATGTATTGTCACTTGAATTTTTGATCTTAGCCATTCTGATGGGTGTAAGGTGAAATCTTAGGGTTGTATTGATTTGCATTTCCCTGATAACTAAGGATGTTGAGCATTTACGTGTTTCTCTACCATTCAGTATTCTTCTAATGTGAATTCTCTGTTTAGCTCTGTATTACCTTTGTAAATTAGATTACTTGATTTGTTGCTATTTAACTTCTTGAATTCTTTATTTATTCTGGATATCAGCCCTCTGTCACATGTAGGGTTGGTAAAGATCTTTTCCCAATCTTTAGGCTGTCTTTTTGTTCTGAAGACAGTGTCCTTTGCTTTACAGAAGGTTTTCAGTTTCATGAGGTCCCATTTATTGATTGTTTATCTGAGAACCTGTGCTGTTGGTGTTCTGCTCAGGAAGCTGTCTCCTGTGCCAATGAGTTCAAGGCTCTTCCCCACTTTTTCTTCTAACAGATTTAGTGTGTCTGTTTTTATATTGAGGTCTTTGATCCAGTTGGATTTTAGTTTTGTGCAGTGTGATAAGAATGGAATCATTTGCATTTTTTTACATGTAGACATCCATCCAGTTGGACCAGTACCATTTTTTGAAGATGCTATCTTTTTTCCATTGTATGCTTTATGCATCTTTGTCAAAAATCAGGTGTCTGTAAGTGTTTATTTCTGTGTCTTCTATTCAATTCCCTTGATCCACCAGCCAGTTTATATGCCAGTACCATGCAGTTTTTATTACTGATTCTCTATAGTACAGCTTGAGATCAGGGATGGAGATACCTCCAGAAGGTCTTTTATTGTAGAGGATTATTTTAGCTATTCTGGGTTTCTTGTTATTTCATATGAAGATGAGAATTTTTCTTTCTAGGTCTGTAAAGAATTGTGTTGGTAATATCATGGGAATGGCATTGGATCTGTAGATTGCTTTTGGTAAGGTGGCCATTTTTACTATGTTAATCCTGCCAAGCCATGAGCATGGGAGATCTTTGTATCTTCTGAGATCTTCTACTATTTCTTTCTTCAGAGAACAGTCTTTGACTTGCTTGGTTAGGGTCACACCAAGGTACTTTATGTCCTTTGTGGCTATTGTGAAGGGCTTTGTTTCCCTAATTTCTTTTTCAGCCCATTTGTCTATTGTATACAGAAGAGCTAGTGATTTTTTCTGAGTTAATTTTTTATCTAACCGCTTTGCTGAAGGCTTTCATCAGATGTAGGAGATCCCTGGTAGAATTTTTGAGGTCACTCATGAATACCAACTTATCATATCACTATCAAATAGTGATACTTTGACTTCTTCCTTTCAGAAGTGAATCCCCTTGATGTCTTTTAATTGTCTTATTTCTCTAGCAAGGACTTCAAGTACTTTGTTGAAATCATATGGAGAGAGTGGGCAGCCTTGCCTTGTCCATGATTTCAGTGGGAGTGATTTGTGTTCCTCTACATTTGTTTTGATGTTGGCTATAGGCTTGCTGTATATTGTCTTTACTATATTTATCTAAGTGCCTTGTATTCCTGATAGCTCCAGGACTGTAAACATAAATGAATGTTGGATTTTATCAAATGGTTTTTCAGTATCTAAGGAGATTATCATGTGTTTTTTTTTTCTTTCAGTTTGTTTATATGGTGCATTACATTGATGATTTTCCATATACTGAACCATCCCTGTATAGCTGGGATGAAGCCTATTTGTTCATGGTGGATATCTTTGATGTGTTCTTGGATTTCGATTGAGAGTGTTTTGTTGAGTATTTTTGCATCAATGTTCATAAGGGAGATTGCCTGAAATTTTCTTTGTTGGGTCTTTGGGAGATTTGGGTATCAAGGTGACTGTGGCTTCATAGAATGAGTTTGGAAATATTCCTTCTGTTTCTATTTTGTGGAATACTTTGAAGAGTATTGGTGTTAGCTCTTCTTTGAAGGTATGGGAGAATTCTGCGTTGAAACCATCTTACCCTGAACTTTTTTTTGGATGGGAAACTCTTGATGACAGCTTCTATTTCCTTGGGGATATAGGCTTATTTAATTTATTTACCTGACCTTGATTTAGCTACGGTAAGTGGACTCAATCAAGAAAATTGTCCATTTCATTTAGATTTTCAAATTTTGTGGCATATAGGCTTTTGAAGTAAACCCTAATGATTTTTTGGGTTTCTTCAGTGTTTGTTGTTATGTCCCCATTTTCACTTCTGATTTGTTAATTTGGATAGTGTTTCTCTGCCTTTTAGTTATTTAAGCTAAGGGTTTGTCTATCTTGTTGATTTTCTCAACGAACCAGCTCTTGGTTTCATTGATTCTTTGAATTGTTTTATTTATTTTTAATTTATTGATTTCAGCCCTGAGTTTGATTATTTTTAACAGTCTACTCCTCTTGGGCATGTCTGTTTCTTTTTTTCCCCCAGGGCTTTCAGGTGAGCCATTAAGTTGCTTGAATGAAATGTTTCGCATTTCTTCTTGAAGGCACTTAGTGCTGTGTACTTTCTTCTTAGCACTGCTTTCATTGTGTCCCATAAGTTTGGGTATCTTGTGCCTTCAGTTTCATTGAATTCTACGAAGACTTTAATTTCTTTATTTTTTCCCTGACCCAACTGTAATTGAGTAGTGAGTCATTCAGTTTCCAGGCTTTTTGCTATCTCTGTTGCTGTTAAGGTCTAGCTTTAGTCCATGGTGGTCTCATACGATACACAAGATTATTTCAGTCTTCTTGTATCTGTTGAAAATTGCTTTGTTACCAAACATATGGTCTCTTTTGGAGAAGGTTCCAAAAGGTACTGAAAAGAAGGTAAATTCTTTTGTGTTCGTGTGAAAAGTTCTGTAGATGTTTGTTAGTTCCCTTTGATTCATGTCCTCTGTTACAGTCTTTTTTTCTTTGTTTAATTTCAATTTTGTTGACCTGTCCTTTGTTGAGAGAGGGGTGTTGAAGTCTCCCACTATTAATGTGTGGGGATCTATATGTGTTTTAAGTTTTATTAAAGTTTCTTTTCCAAATGTGGGTGTCTTTGTATTTGGGGCATATATGCTCAGAATTGAGATGTCTTCTTGGTGGAATTTTCCTTTGATGAGTATGAAGTGCCCTTCCACATCTCTTTTAATTAAATTTGGTTGAAAGTCTATTTTATTAGATATTAGAATGGCTATTCTTGCTTGATTCTTAGTCCCATTTGCTTGGAAAACCATCTTCCAGCCTTTTATTCTCAGATAATGTCTATCTTTGTGACTTAGATGTGTTTATTGCATAAAAAAAGATTGTTGGGTCTTGTTTACACATTCATTCTGCTAGTCTGTGTCTTTTTATTGAACAGTTGAGTTCATTGATTTTGAGAGAGATTAATGATCAGCGGCTGTTATATCCTTTGATTTTGATGTTGGTTGTGTTAGTGTGTTTCTGTGCTTGGCTACTTTTATTTTTGCTGTAGTGAGGTTATTTTTTTCCTGTAAGTAGTTAGTTTTCTTGGGGCATGTATTAACTTGTACTATCTTCTGTAATATTTTTGTCATTGAATATCTTGTTTTCTCCATCTATTATGAATAAGAGTTTTGCTGGGTATAATAGCCTGGGCTAACATCTGTGTTAAGTCCTGCGTGATATCCTTCCAGGCCCTTATGGCTCATAGTCTTTGTTGAGAAGTCAGGTGTGATTCTGTTGGGTTTGCCATTATATGTTACTTGGCTTTTTTCCCTCGCAGCTTTTAGTATCTTTTCTTTGTTCTGTGTACTTACTGTTTTTGATTATTATGTGGAGGGAGGATTTTCTTTTCTGGTCTAATTTATTAGATGTTTTGTAGGCCTCTTGTGTGCTTATAGGCCTCTCCTTTAAGTTGGAGAATTATTTTTCCATGATTTTGTTGAAAATATTTTCTGGGCCTTGGAGATGGGAATCTTCTTTTCCTCTATTCCTATTATTCTTAGGTTTTGTCTTTTTATGTTGTCTTGGATTTCTTGGATGGTTCGTGCCTGGAGATTTTTAGATTTATCATTTTCATTGTTGGATACATTGATATTTTTCCATTGTACCTTCCACACCTGAGATTCTTTCTTCCATCTCTTATAGTCTGTTGGTTATGCTTATCTCTATAGTTCTTGTTTTCTTCCCTCAGTTCTTCATCTCCACGATTTCCTTTCTTTGTATTTTCTTTAATTTTTCCAATTCTATCTTCAGATCTTGAAACATTTTGGTGATTTCCTTCATCTGTCTGACTATATTTTCCTGTTTTTCCTTCAATTCTTTCACCTGTTTGTTTGAACATTCCTCTGTTTCTTTTCTTTCTTTCAGTGATTTAATCACTTCCTCTTTGAAGGCCATAAACTGGCTGCATCTTCCTGTATTTCTTTATGGATGACCCTAATCTGTTTGAATTTATCTTCCTCTATTTCTTTATGGATAGTCATAATCTGTTTGGCTTTATCTTCCTCTGTTTCTTTGTGTATTTTATTTGTTTCCTCCATTAACCTCTTCATAAGCATAGATGTAAGGTCATCTTCTTGAACTTCACTCACGTTGTCCAGGGTTACTTGCCCCTGGATAACTGAGTTCTAGAGATGCCATATTGCTTTGGCTTTTGTTGGTTGTGCTTTTACGCTGGCCTCTACCCATCTGGCTGTCTCAGGTGTTGGCTATTAGTTTCTGGTGCCTGCTGGAATCCTGGGGTGGGGAGAATCCCCTTGGCAGGAAGATGGTTGTTCCTGAAGTAAGCCTTTTCAGCTTTTTTGGTATGTTCAACCAGTTGGCAATGGTTTTCAGGAATTGCCATAGCTCACCTTTGGCATATGAACTTGTGTGGTAACTGTGATCCTTAGTAGTCAGGGGTGCTGTCCTCTTGCCAGTAGAAGTCCTGGATATAGCTGCCCTGACCCTGGGTTTCTTGCTCCAAATTTAGTAACCTGCTGTTGCTGCTCTTACACTGTGTTTTCTGGGTGCAGTCCTCATGAAGAACCAAGGAGCTTTGCGGTATGGTCCGTTTAGCTAAGGATAACTGGTTGCACCTTTGAGCAATATCTGGAAGTTGATCCTGTGGATCTCAGGCTTCTGTATGTCTGAGGTTGTAGCTCTGTGCCCCAGTACCCAAGCAGTAATCAGTGGCAGGTGAGCTCAACACTTATGCATGCAGCAGGAGGCTCGAACTTGGAGCTTTGGGAACCCAAAAACTTTTCCAGAGCTGGGTGTCCTGAGGTCAGATCTGATGTTTCTTTCACCGTGGGGTTTTCTTCCAACAGGGAGACCCAGTATGTGGTGTTTGGGGGTCCACAATTCAGTCTGGGACAGTGAGTATAGCACTCAGGTGCAGGCAAGTGGTTCCATGGTGGCAATGGGTATCTGCTGGAACCTGGGAACTTTTCTTGAGAACTTTTTTTGGGGGAAAAGAGCTAAGTGTCCTGAGGTCAGACCTGACGTTTCTACTCACTGTGGGCTTTCCTCCCAACAGGGAAACCCCGTCTCTGTTTCCCTGGGGCCCACAGTTCTGTCTGGGACTGTGAGTTGGGCAGGCAGGTAGTTTTCTGTACTGGCAGCTGAGCACCTGCAGGACCCCAGGACCTTTTTCAGGGTTACCTGAGGTCTGTCCCAATTTCTTCCTTCACAGTGTGGTTTTCCTTTGACTGGAAATCCCAATCTCTGGTGTTTTGGTGTTCACTGTTCAGTCTGAGATGATGATCAGTGCACACAAGCATGTGGCTTTGGGATGGTGATTGAGTGCCTGCCAGGACCCTGGAACTCTTCAGGGGTTTAGCGGGGTGACCTGAGAATGGACTGATTGCTTCCCACACTGTGGGGTTTCCTCTCACCTGGGAAACACAATTGCTGTTGTTTTAGGGCCCAGAGTTCAGTCTGTTGGTCCCTGTGCAATCACTGCTGTCCTGCTTGTCAGACAGTGTCTTCCCAGGGCTGCCATCTTTGACCTCCCTAGACTCTAGAATCTTTTATAATCCTGTTTTATGTGTAATTTTCTATCCCTGTTTAAGTGTTTACTTCATGTCTTTGTTTTAAGTACTCAAAAGGGCATATCAAACATTGAGCTACTGGAAGTCACTTACTGTTACCAGTGTTAAAAGCAGACTGTGGTATGGTAAGGGAACCCCACATCCTAATTATTTTCTTCCTTGCGTTTACATTGGAGTCCTCTGTGGAGTTGAAACACCAAGGACCCCGGACTTTATTCCTTAGGAAAAGGTGAAAACAAGGAATAGGACAAAAGTAAAGCTTTATGTTAAGGCCTTAATAGAGCATTGTCTGCAAGGAGAATTAGTTGTTTATTGCTCTTTGAGCACAATTGTTTAACCAGGAAAGCACATACTTGTTCTGCTCATACTTGTCCATTTCCTTTAAGAAATCATAACAGCATCAAAGCCTAGTTGAAATCTTGTTCATCTCTTCTCCAAACTTAGGAATCCAGAAACACTGTATATCTTAGTTTCTTTTCTGTTGTTATAAAAATATTCTGACAAAAGCAACTTAAGGGAGAAAATGTTTATTGAAGCTCACAATTTCAGGATACAGTCTATAACTGTGGAGAAGTCAAGACAGTAGAGACTTACAACATTGATCAATGACATATCTACAGTCAAGAGGGTAGTAAATTGATAGTTGTGTGCCAGTGCTTAGTCAGGTCTCTTCATTCTTCTACAATTCAGTGTGCAGGTCTTTTCATGTCAAATAGTGTAATAAAGAAAATGCCCACAGATATGTCCATAGTTCAACCAAATACAGACATTCTTTCATTGAGATTCTCTTCACAGATGATTCTAGATTAACAGTTAAAGCTATTGCAGTATCAAAAGTGAACAATATTAATTAAGCATATATCTTCATGCTATGACATTTTTCATTTTTATCTCTTCTGAAAATGTTGTTCATCTTTAAAATAAGCCAGGACCTGAGTGTCTGGACTATACTGGAGCATAATATTTCCATGGGTGTGACTATATGACTTGAGTGCATTACCTGCATGACTGTGGAGAAAGAAGGGTAACAATCCAAATAAAGGCCTGTTCTTACATTTAGAGACTTCCTACCTCTTTATTGACACTTCATGTCATTTTTCTTCTTTATCTCATATGACCAGGGAAATTCTAGAGAGTTTGTATGTCTCAAGGCCATTATGCATGATGAGAGAAACCCTAGCTACTGAACAACAGCAACCAAGGGCCAAACTTCATCTTGTTCCCTCCAACCACTGGAACGCGGGCTGTGGGTCTGAATGTCTGCGTTTGATGGCACCTGCTCATTTGGAATTAAAGTCAGACATAATCTTCCTGAACACCAGAGAAGGAAGCATACTTTTCTGTCCCTCAGTCAATATTGTTTTGAATGTGTTTCAGGGAGCGCTGGGAGCATTCCCTTCTTTTTCTTTAAGCCACTGTGGAACAACAAGATTTACTGATAGGTTATTGACAGTCCTCTTCCCTTGATGGTTTTACTTATGACTAAAAGGAGAGGAGAGTTGGGATAACTATAAGTAAAATATTATAGAATAGTAACAGTGTTTCTTTTTAATAAAAATATATTGCCTGTTAAAGATAGGAAGCCCTTAAGAATCATTGGTTGGTAAGAATTCGGCATAGGAAAATGAGACTTGGCCACACGAAAACTCAAGTTTCATTTAGATTATACAGAAGCAGACAGTTCAAACTCATGAGTTATGACCCAGAGGAAAGCCAAGAGAGAAATTGATTCCAACTAAAATCCAAGAAACTAACCAGGCGAAGAAAAGGGAAAGTTTAAAAATGTGGTGATCGAGGAACCATTGTTGGCCTAGAGAGATTCTCATTTCCTGTGATTTTTCTTTTTTCTTTTTTATTTATTTTTATTTTTTTTATTAATTACAGTTTATTCACTTTGTATCTCCCCCATAAGCCCCTCCCTCCTTCCTTCCCAGTCCCACCCTCTCTTCCCTTTCTTCGCGCATGCCCCTCCCCAAGTCCACTGATAGGGGAGGTCCTCCTATCTTTCCTTCCGATCTTAGTCGATCAGATCACATCAGGAGTGGCTGCATTGTCATCTTCTGTGGCCTGGTAAGGCTGCTCTCCCCTCAGGGGGAGGTGATCAAAGAACAGGCCTATCAGATTATGTCAGAGGCAGTTCCTCTTCCCATTACTATGTAACCCACTTGGACACTTAACTGCCATGGGCTACATCTGTGCAGGGGTTCTAGGTTATCTCCATGCATGGTACTTGGTTGGACTATGAGTCTCTGAGAAGACCCCTGTGTTCAAATTTCCTGGTTCTGTTGCTCTCCTTGTGGGGTTCCTGTCCTCTCCAGATCTTACTATTTCCCACTTCTTACATAAGATTCCCTGCATTTTGCCCAACAGTTGGCCATAAGTCTCAGTGTCTGCTTTGATAGTCTATAGGGCAGAGCCTTTCAGAGAACCTCTGTGACAGGTTCCTAGGTTGTTTCCTGTTTTCTTCTTCTTCTAATGTCTATCCTCTTTGCCTTTCGGGATGGGGATTGATGTTTTAGTCAGGGTCCTCTCTCTTAATTAGTTTCTTTAGATGTGCAGGTTTTAGTATGTTTATTCTATGTTATATGTCTATATGAGTGAGTATATACCATGTGTGTCTTTCTGCTTCTGGGACAGCTCACTCAGGATGATCCTTTCCAGGTCCCACCATTTACCTGCAAATTTCATGATTTCCTTATTTTTCATTGCAGTATAGTACTCCATTGTGTAGATGTACCACAATTTTTGCATCCATTCTTCAGTTGAGGGGCATCTGGGCTGTTTCCAGCTTCTGGCTATTACAAATAAAGCTGCTACAAACATGGTTGAGCAAATGTCTTTATTGGGTCCTTGAGCCCCTTTTGGGCATAAGCCTGGGAGTGGTATGGCTGAATCTTGAGGAAGCGTTATTCCTAGTTGTCTGAGAAAGTGCCAGATTGATTTTTCTTATCATTCCTCCGTGAACTTGCAGGCTCGAATGGTTTGGATATAACCAAGGGATGCATAGGCCTGTTCCACTAATAAGTACCATACAGTTGGCTAAGGAATTAGGTCCATCAAAATCAAAGATCATTGTAAAGAAATGAATCTTGGGTTGTGGTTGTATATTTGCCCACTGAAACGTCCAGCCGTATATTTTTATCTTATAGCTTTTGCAATATGAATTTACCCCTCAACATAAAACCATATACTCTAAATCGGTTAGAAGAAAAAGTGGGGAAAAGCCTAGAACTCATTGGCACAGGAGACAACTTCCTGAACAGAACACCAACAGCACAAGCTCTAAGGGCAACAATCAATAAATGGGACCTCATGAAACTGAAAAGCTTCTGTAAAACAAAGGACACCGTCATCAAAACAAAACGACTGCCTACAGATTGGGAAAGAATCTTCACCAACCCTTTATCTGACAGAATACTCATATCCAGTATATATAAAGAACAAAAGAAGCTGAAAAGCAGCAAACCAAGTAATCCACTTAAAAAAAGGGGAACAGAGCTAAACAGAGAATTCTCATTAGAGGAATGTCGAATGGCAGAGAAGCACTTAAAGAAATGCTCAACCTCATTAGCCATTAGGGAAATACAAATCAAAACAACCCTGAGATTTCACCTTACACCCATCAGAATGGCCAAGATGAAAAACTCAAGTGACAACACATGCTGGAGAGGTTGTGGAGAAAGGGGAACCCTCCTCCACTGCTGGTGGGAATGTAAACTGGTACAACCACTCTGGAAATCTATCTGGTGCTTTCTCAGACAATTAGGAATAGCGCTTCCTCAAGATCCAGCCATACCACTCCTAGGCATATATCCAAAAGAATGTCAAGTACACAATAAGGACATTTGCTCAACCATGTTTATAGCAGCTTTATTTGTAATAGCCAGAACCTGGAAACAACCCAGATGTCCATCAACGGAGGAATGGGTACAGAAATTGTGGTATTTTTATACAATGGAATACTACTCAGCAATCAAAAAGGAGGAAATCATGAAATTTGCAGGCAAATGGTAGGATCTAGAAAAGATCATTCTGAGTGAAATATCCCAGGAGAAAGACAAACACGGTATATACTCACTTATATAGACCTATAAGATATGATAAACATAATGAAATCTATACACCTAAAAAAGATAATCAAGAGAGCAGACATGGGGTAAGATGATCAATCCTCGTTTAGAAAGACAGATGGGATGCATTGAACATATGACAGGAGTCTACTGAGCACATCTGAAAGACTAACCAGCAGTGTTTTCAAAGCAGATACAAAGACTCATGACCAAACCTTCGGCAGAGTACAGGGAATCATATGAAAGAAGGGGAGTTAGTATGATGGGGAAAGGATAGGAGCTCCACAAAGACCAAATATATCTGGCCACAGGGTCTTTTCTGAGACTGACATTCAACCAAGGACCATGTATGGATAAAACCTAGAACCTCTGCTCAGAGGTTCATAACTAGAACCTCTGCTCAGATGTAGCCTGTGGTAGCTCAGTAACCAATTGGTTTCCCATAGTGAGGGGAACAAGGACTATTTCTAACAGGAACTCAATGACTGGCTCTTTGGCCTCCCCACCCCCAAGGGAGGAGCAGTCCTGTTAGACCACAGAGGAGAGCTTTGCAGCCAGTCCTGAAGATACCTGATAAAACAGGATCAGATGAATGGGGAGGAGGTCCCCCCTATCAGTGGACTTGGAAAGGGGCACGGTGGAGATGAGGGAGGAAGGGTGGGATTGGGAAGGAACGAGGGAGCGGGATACGGTTGGGATACAGAGTTAATAAAATGTAACTGATAAGAAAAAATAAAATTAAAAAAAAGAAATACAAATTTACCAAGAAAATTGGGGTGGTTTTTTTTTTTTTTTATACTGAAGATGACTTCTTATATTTGTTTTTTGGGATCACAAAAGCAGTTGTATAAACCATTGGCACTCTGAGCAAAAGATGCCCAGAAAATTCTTAGCTGAGCCTCTTAGCACACTAGGTTATTCTCATCAAGGCTGTCTATACCAAGGAAAAGTTAGCAGTCATCAACACCCCAAACACTGCGACCCTTTAATGCAGTTCCTCATGCTATGGCGACTCCCAGCTATAATATTATTTTCAGTGTTAATTCATAACTGTAATTTTGCTAGTGTCATGAATCATAATAAATATATCTAATGTGCAAGGTATCTGATATGTGACCCCAAAGGGTTTGAGACCAAAAGTTTCAGACCCGTTGATTTAAACCTTATTGCAAGAACTAAGCTGACCTTTTTGCCATGCCTTTTACATTTGCTTCCCTTTCTTTTCCTTTTCTTTCCTTCTAGAGATGAAAAGGAGGAATTACTTCATCCTCAAATGGCAAAATTTAAATTTCTTGGTTAACAAACAATAATTATACATATTATTGGAGTAAAGTATTTCTTTTTGCATTTTTATTAATTATTATTATTTATTACAATTTTTCACTTTGTATCATGGCTGTGCCCCCTCCCTCATCTCCTCACAATCCCAACCTCCCCTTTTTTCTCCCCCATGCCCCTCCCCTAATCCACTGATATGGGAGGTCCTCCTCCCCTTCTAGCTGACCCCAATCTATCAGGTCTCATCAGGACTGGCTGCATTGTCTTCCTCTGTGGCCTGTCAAGGTTGTACCTCCCGGGGGCCTTGATCAGAGAGCCTGCCACTGAGTCCATGCCAGAGACAACCCCGGCTCTCCTTACTAGGAAACCCACTTGGAGAATGAGTTATAGGCTACATCTGAGCAGAGGTTTTAGGTCCTCTCCATGGATGGTCCTTGGTTGGCTATCAGTCTCTGCAGGGCCCCCAGGGCCCAGCTTTTTTCTTTAGGTTCTTTTGGTCTCCTTTTGGAGCTTCTGTCCCGTCTAGGTCTGTCTATGCCCAACTTTTCACAAAATTCTCTGCATTATGCTCAAAGCTTTGATAGCCTCTTCTTTGATACCTCGATCAGTGGAGCCTTTCAGATCAGTGGTAGGAGGCTGTCCTGTTCCCTCTCTTCTCCTGCTTCCAATGTCTATTGCATTTTTCTTTCTGAATGAGGATTGATAATATTCCCTTGTTTTTTAACTTCTTTGAGAGTACAGATTTTAGTATGTTTATCCTATATTATATGTCTAATAACTACTTATGAGTGAGTATATACCGTGTGTGATTTTCTGCTTCTGGGTTACCTCTAGAGTGGGGTATTTCAATGCACTGATCAATCCGTATAATCAGCATTTTTATTTTCTTACCATTTCAGGACGAGAGGAATGGAGCAATAGCAGAATGAAGCCTAGGATACAGGTTCCTTTGACATCACCTATTTTCTGGTCTTTATCTTTATTTCTCTTCATCTTATCAACTGCCTTACTTTCTATTTTCCATTGGCTCCTGCCTTTGCCTCGCTTTCTTCTGTTTCCTCTCATTCTCACTGCTCCTCACCTTTCCTTGACTTCTTGGACTATTTTCTTTTCCTGCTTTTAAAAAATCTGCAGGGTTATCCTAACGCCCACTTTCAAATGTCCTATAGTTCCAAACCTTGAGTACTTCTAAGGTCACAAAAAATCAAATCATGAATTCATGTTGCCTGATACACATTTCTTAACAAGAGAATAGAATGAGCACATGGGTTGTCAGAGTCATCTGGCATTTATTTTATGCCATTGGCTAAAGCTTTCTGCTTGGACAAAAGCATTCCAAAGCTACCCTGGCACCTAATCAGTCACTACTACCTAATTATCTTTTATTATCAACCTATAAGTGATAGATCCCTGCGTTCATTTAAATAGCTCTTTAAGGACTCAGTAGCAAAATAACAGCTCCTTATGATTTGCTGACAGATGAGAATTTATATATAAGAAAATATAGAGGTAAATTAGACTACAATGGTATATCATATTGTAGTGTGAAGTTGAAACAAAGTACGGCATGTGGTAGTTTGTGTATGTATAGTGGTTTCTTTTTGCAGACTAGATTCTATTAACCCTCTCAGAAAAACAAGGAATGTCAGAGACTTTCAGGAAATTCATAAACACAACAGAAGTAGCAATATGCCCTCCCATTTAACCTCTTAAATCCCAAGTTATGAGTGAACTGAATCATAAGGTGTCAACATGCCCATTGCCAAATTTTGTTCATAAAGCACAGAGTAAAAAGTTTTAAAATGAGAAAGGAATTGGGACAGCAGGAGGTTGTAGTAATCAGCCAGAATAAAGACCAGAATACAAAATACAGGAATTCAGTTATTTCTCCAATTAAATATACTGATTTTTCTCTTAGTATTTGGGTAAATTCAGTTGCACATAAATACTGATAAACCCTCAGCATGCCCCCCCACACACACACATATACACATTTTCCCCTTCAAGCTATGTATGTCCCCCTTGCTCTCCGTTTCAAACTAGTAGAGAATGATTGACCACAGACGGTCCCATTTCTGCCGTACAGGTAAAAACACAATCAAGTATGCCAATTGCTCAAGGATAGAATGCCTCATTTCTTGAATTTCTTTCTCTACCTCTCTGCAGAGACTTTGAAAAGTGAGAGGGGGAGCCATGCCATAGTTAAGAGCATAGATTCAGAACTCATATTCCTTTAATTCAAATATTGTTTTCTATATTGTTAGAAAAGTATGACATAGGGCAAGTTATTATTCTTAACCCCACAGGACACTTTCTTTACCTGTCAATTAAAAATCATATTAACCAATAAGTAGTTGTGTGAATTATATGAACTATGTAATGTAATTAATTAATATAATTATATATAATATATGACATTACATTATGGAATAAATTATATATTTATACTAGTTATGATAATATAACTGATGTTGACATATAGATAATTAAACTTTCTTACTCTTTTTGTTCAATTATATTACACATTCAGTAGATTTTGTGTGGACTAGGATGGGAACCCACTCACCATGTATAAAATAATTTTCATGGGAAAATGGACTTTGAGTACCAAATACTCAGCTTACAAAAAGATTTCTCAACCATAGCCTATGCTCTTTGTAAAGTGTTTCATTGTATTGGTGCTGGGACTTCTTATACTTGCAAACATATTTCATGAAAGTCTCCTGGTTTGTCAATCACTTAACATAAACTTTATAAACTGCTATAATGAACTCAAGTCACAAACTTAAGCTTTGTAATTAAAAAGTCTTAGTGCAAATACTGCCTTAATGAACATTTATGGGTTACATATGGATTGTTTTGAGACTTCTTTGGAGAATTGTGGTAACTTCCAAGGTGAGGACTTTGATCTTTTCCAAAAGAGGAAATTGCCAATAAGGTAAATTCAATTGTTTCTCCAAATAGATGCACTGGTTTTCTCTTAGTATTTGGGTCAATTCAGTTGCACATCAGAGTTGTTGAAAACGTCAATGGTTATATGTTATTGCCAAGATAGTTACAGTTATTATGGAGATGTCTGAAATACTAGAAATGTCTAGGTTATACCGTGAAAACAATTTTATTTTTATTTTATTATTATTATTTTATTTACCATTTTATTTTTGCCAGTCATATTTCTAATATAAATATAGTCCATGCGTCATGGCCCTCTATTGCCTCGGCTTAGGAAAAATATAGCCTACTTCATGTTCTAATGTGTTCTGTTATAAAGACCTTCCTTGTTCAATGTCAGCTAGGAAAGAGAAAGATTTTGAAACTGTGAAGTTTGTCAACACAATTTTGTCAAGTTCCTGGGAGCACTTGTTAGCTTCCTTTATTTGTGGGTTTGCCTGAATCAAACATGTTGTGCTTAGCTTGATCTTGATGGTCCTCCATGTGATCATATGTCCTTATATATGCTACTCACAGAGCACTCTTTTTTCCTCCCTAGTCAGTAGTGGTAGTTAATATGATCACACATCAGGGTTTGCCAACTCAAAAATTGTTTTTTTTATGCTTCGCTTACCTTCTTATAATTCAACTTCGATATTTTAAATATCAATTCATTATATTTCCAGAGCATCTAAATTTGTAGACTTTGGCTTTTATTACACATCCTTCAAAAAATATATTTTTAGTAAATTACTATAAAATTCAGAAATGTTTATAGTGTAAATTATTTTCTTGGGCTTACATTCCATGAGGGATGACAGATCTGTAAATAAATAAAAAGTACATGCAAATGCATTGTAAAGATAGATTTATGGATGCTGAATCTCAAAAGAGGTGAAAGGCAACTATCCTTATTGCATGGGATAGGGGACAAAAGGTTTTCAAGGATAAAACACAAAACAGTACTCTGAAAACTGGAGTAGTTGAACACTGAATCTACCTGGGAGAGATGCTGAAGACTAAAAAGGAGATCACATTTGAGAGAGTTCTCAATAGTCAAGTAACAGTTTACCAGATAATAGAGGGAGGTGAAGAAAGCAGCAGAGGGAGCTGAGAAACAGTATTTCCTACACAGAATTAAGCAACAAATTGGTGTGACTAATACGTGAGCTTTCACTAATGTGTATGTGTGGGAATGGGATGAGAAAGTCTCTAGAGTGAGAAGAAAACAGAGGAAAGCTGACAAAGGAAGCAGAAATCAAATCATATCATATGCCATGCCAATCCTTACTGTGTCTTGTGAATGAAAGAAGAGTTTGGAATAATAAATGGGAAGAAAAAGCATAACTCATTTGACTGAATCATTGTATATGTGAGCATAGGATCCTAAATTCTCTACCATTTCTCTCTCTACCCTCTCCACTCTCCCTTAAATTCTTTTAGAGAGGAATTTGGGACAACACCACCTGAAACGATATCTGTCCATACCTTTGGACAATAGGATGCCACTAAGAACTTTAAAGCAGATAAATGAGTGACAAGATGAAATGTGTTGAGACACAATTGTTAAGGGGGGGGTGTATTTAAGAACAAAAGGATCCAAATAAGGAATGTCAATTAAGACAACACTAAAGCTGTCTGAGAGATGTCCTGATCTTAAGCAAAGATGAAGTGAAAGAAAGATGTGGGTGACTAAGAAAACCATATAAACGTTGTACTGGTAGAACCTAGCAGAATAACTGTAGAAAGTTGGGACGTTGATGGTATGAGGAAGGAGAACTTGGGGAAAATCTTGTGCTTTCTTGCTTACACTAGAAGCAGCTACACAAAATATCTAGTTTGGTTTCTAATAGCCAACTCATTTTTCTTGCATTTTCAGTTACTTTTTAAATGTAGCACAATATCACTCATGCCCAGATTTATTTTTTCCAGGCTTTTCATTTAAGACTTGGCTTTGCTGGTAAAAACCCTTTTGTTGTTATTGTTGTGTTGGCTACAATTATATTTGTGTCTCATTAGCAAGGCAGTGGGTAGCAATTTTCTTTTTTTGAAGACACCCCCCCCCCTCACTTACACATAGGATGTGTTCCAAAAGTTCACTTCTAAGTTGATTATTTGGAACCTAGAGTGCATTTTCTCATAGAAACAGGCTTCTACATAGTAATTAGGTTCCCAAGCCAGTCGACAAAGGCCAGTTTAGTTCATAATGCAACTGAACGTGTGGATTTTTTACAATGGGAATTAGGTATAAATAGTATTGTTGCCATTAAAATGAAAACAATAATTGAAAAAGAAATAGTCTAAGGTTTGGCTTTGTTTTTTTTTTTTTTTTTTTTTTTTTTTACTCGAATGGCAGTGTTTGATGAAAAACACATTTAACCCTAGGAAGACAAAGTAGAATAGATGAAAATTGGGTGCCACAGTTTTAAATATGCATTTTAAGTAATGCTTCCGGGTAAGGATTAAAATAATGAATTCAAGTTGAAAAAATATACTTTAAAAATCAAGTCACCAGTAAGTGTAATGCCAGAGAGGGCTACTTTTTTTTAACTTTTATTAATTACACTTTATTCACTTTGTATCCCCCCATAAGCCCATCCCTCCTCCCCTTCCAATCCCACCTTCCTTCCCCCTTCTTCAGACATGCCCCTCCCCAAGTCCACTGATAGGGGAGGTCTCCCTATTCTTCCTTCTGATCTTAGTCTATCAGGTCTCATCAGGAGTGGCTGCATTGTCTTCCTCTGTGGCCTGGTAAGGCTGCTCCCCCATCAGGGGAGGTGATCAAAAAGCAGGCCAATCAGTTTATATGAGAGGCAGTCCCTCTTCCCATTACTATGGAACTCACTTGAACACTGAACTTCCATGGGCTGCATCTGTGCAGGGGTTCTAGGTTATCTCCATGCATGGTACTTGGTTGTCGTATGAGTCTCTGGAAAGACCCCTGTGTTCAAATTTTCTGGATCTGTTGCTCTCCTTGTGGGGTTCCTGTCCTCTCCAGATCTTACTATTTCCCACTTCTTACATAAGATTCCCTGCACTCTGCGCAACAGGTGGCCATAAGTCTCAGCATCTGCTTTGATAGTCTGCAGGGCAGAGCCTTTCAGAGGGAGAGGGCTACTTTTAACAAGTTTACTTGTCTTAACTTTTTTCTTAATACATATCATTTTAAAGTGCATGCTCATTGTACAAAGTGATAGCTTTCAGAAAGGAATTTTGATTCATGTGTTAGGGTATAGTTGTAAAGGTCTGATCCCCATTTTTCTATCCTGTCTCCCACTGCCCACACCCTTTATTTTCCTTAATAGTTCCTCTTCTACTGACTTTTCATATGTTCACACACAAATATATACATGTGTGTGTGAAGTCTAGATTTTATTTATCTTTTCCATTTCTGTTCATTTTCCTAGGAATTTCATTATTTTTGTCTTTTACACCATTTTCCATCAGTCTAACGATAATATTTAAGATCCATGCACGTAATTAACTTCTGCTACAACAATAACAGCTCTTACTAATGAACGATAAGCAGATCAATAACCAACCAAGTTAGGAGTCAGCAATTATGCTATCAATCAGTACAACCTATTCTTAATCCCACCTTCCGGCAGAAACCGTGTCCACATTATTCTCTAAAAAAGACTTAGAAAATTGTCTTGTACGCATAATTTTACCATGTATATGCTGATTGGATTTGGATCTTTTTCTTTGTAGGCCTTATATCTGATAGCCACTAATGGAACACCTGAGCTCCAGAATCCCGAGAGATTGTCAGCTGTGTTCCGTGACTTCTTAAATCGCTGTCTTGAGATGGATGTGGATAGACGAGGATCTGCCAAGGAGCTTTTGCAGGTGAACATAAAATAGGGCAACTTAAAAAGGGAGAGTTATGTTGAGTTTTTCCATGTTAATGTGTGACAGTAAGAGATCTCTGTTGAGAGACATATAGTTACAGTTAGGCTATTGCCACTCAATTTTAGACCCTGGACAGTACAAGTATAAGCATTCATCTATTACATGATTGATTGATCATGTTGCCTTGCCTTTTAAAGAAGAATTTGCATTTTAACCTATAATTCTTTTTTGTTTTTCCTGAAATCTGATTCTTCAAAGAAAAGCTCTATGGTATTGCTGGGTGTTGTTGTTGTTCTAAACCTTACTTGTGCCTCTGGATTCTATATGCAGGTTCTCTTGGCCAGAGGTGATTTTCTACAGAACTATTTAAATTATTTCCATGACATTTGCTACTCTAATGTTTTACTGGTCAAAGCCCTTTACCTTTTGATGCCAACCTGGGAAAGTACCATGCAGTGGAGAGTATCTCTGTAACCATGTGTCCTTTTTATGGCTTTCAGGACTAATATATAGGATAGTAATTGGGGCCTGTTATCTATCAAACTCTTTACATATAGAATCTCATTCAGTTCTTAAAACTGTGTGTGGGAGTTGTTGTTACTCTATTTTGCAGATGTGGAAATAGAGGATCACACAACTCTTGAATGGCAAAAAAAAGAGCTCTAATTTGAGCCATGGATTGCCTGACTTCCCATCATACATGAAATGAAACCCAATGTAGATTATTCAAAGGTGTCTTCATTTGACAAAGCAGCACATACCCAAGACCACACAAGTGGTCTCAGTGCTGGGGACCATTTCTTTGGGATGAATCTCAAGACCTGTTGCATTTAAGATCAACTGCTTGTTTTTGCTTTGACTTTGAATATATAAACCCATTAAAGAAAAGGTGCAATACTTGGGCATTCAGAGGGATAACCATAGACTCAAATGGAAAATTCTTTTCTAATTGCTTCTAACGTTCTTTTAGAGACAAGGACTCATGCATGTCTAGGGAAAAAATTCTCAACCCATGACACACAGAGCTTTGCAGAGGAACTGAAAAGACTTCACCATTGCATCATCCCTTTTCTGCCACCTGTGAGCATTTTTCAGATCATCACAGGGTCCTAAAATATTGACTCTGTAATGATACTTTTAACTGATTCTCAAACCATTTAATTGATCTTCAAATCATAAATGCACAACATAAATATATAAGTGCTTCACTTCCACATGTTTCCAAGCCTGTCACCACATATAAATCCTTGTGCTGATAGCTCTAACACCTTTTGTCCCAAGGATTCAAAAAATACAGGATCATTAATATAACCACACAGATAAATAGAGCATAGAATCAATTACCTAATTATAATACACGGGAAACTGAATTTCATTGTTGTGACTCCAAAGCACCTGTACTTTATGTCACACAAAAGGACTTGGTTGTGGCAATTTTAACATATATTTCAAAATGCTGAATTTAAAATGGAAAGCAAACATTCTAAAGGAAGACAAATGAAAAGAAGGACAGGAGGACAGGAGGTCAGGGAAGACATCAGGTCACACACTATTGAGTTATCCTCATAAAGCTGATGATAAGTTAAAACTGTGACAGAAATGAGCTCTATAAGAAATTAATTAGCTTTCTTCCATAGCGTGGGCTTTAGGTTTTGGCCCCACATTGGTTGAACATTCCCTCAATCTCTGCACTATCTGTCCTATATACTGTAGGTTTTGTAGGTAAGGTAATTTTTGGATTGAGGTTTTTGTAGGTGGGTTGGTGGGCCCCATTAAAAGTCGTTAAGGAGAGCTGCTTTACAGTGAGCAAGAGACATCAAGGGGAAGTAAAGATGGAAAGTGGAGAGTCAGAACACATGCACCAGGGAAAGGCCTGAGGTAGTAGAATGTCACAAGTCTGCAAAGAAGGAAACAATTTAAAGGAGGAAAGGAGTTTGGCTTGCTTCAACTCTTGCAGATGAGCCAAGAGAAGTGGTGGAGACACAGCTATTGGGTTTGGCAGATAGGGAGCCAATGGTTTCAGAGTAAAATTGATTTTAATGCTCAGTTAAAGGTACTTCTTTAAGCCTGAGAGCAGCTCCAACACCATTCATCAATTTAGGAAATGCAGAGTCTGGCCTTTACAGAGTGAAATTTTCCAAGTTCTATACTGAAGAGTTTCTAGTTGTGCCAAGTAAATTTCCATATGATTTCATGATATTGAAAGACAGAAAAAGAGGAAAAAATTCTGAAGAATAAAAGCTGGCAGGGATTTTTAATTAAATAGTGTCTCAATGAGTGTTCAAAAACATTTCAATGAAAAAGGGGGAATACACTGATTCTCAACCTGTGGGTCATGACCTTTTTTTGGGGGGGTCACAATATCAGATATCCTGCATATCAGATATTTATATTACAATTCATAACAGTAGCAAAATTACAGTTTTGAAATAGCAACAAAATGATTTTATGGTTGGGGGTTCACCACAGCTTGTGGAACTCTATTAAAGGACTGCAGAATTAAGAAAGTTGAGACCCACTGGAGAATTCTACTGATTCCTCTTTTTTTCCTCCCTTTTACAGCATCCATTTTTAAAATTAGCCAAGCCTCTCTCCAGCCTCACTCCCCTGATCATCGCTGCAAAGGAAGCAATTAAGAACAGTAGCCGTTAGAAGTGCAAGCCTTACCCCTCACCTTTTCGTTAATGAGTAAGACTGAAATAAAACTCTACTGCAGAAAACATGAAAGAAAAGACAGTCAAATGGGGTGGGGGTTCTTTAACTTTCAAGTGAATAGAAACTTCTTATAAGCCTTTTTCCTACTTCCCTCAGATTATGTAATTTATTTGTAAGCCTGAACTGCAGCCCACACAGGGCAGCAATGTTGAAGTGGCCTTTAAGTGGTCACTTCCACCGTGAAGCGAAAGAGCCAGTAGTGAATCCCCTCATTTTGTGCATTTCCTTTGAAGAAAAAGATTTCTCAAAGATGCACACTCCCTCTTCATAGTGTTGTGTTTGTTTTTAAGTTAGAAAGTAGTCCCTCTTGAGTTCGAACCTCTTTCAAAACCCTTACCCCATGTGATGTTTTTTTTCACTTGCATTGTCATTAGATGTCCTGAAAAAAAGATGTCAAAATGTCTTTTTTAAAAAAAAGAAAGTAAAAAAGCAAATAAAAACAAAACAAAACAAAAACAAACAAAAATGAAAAAAAAAATAGAACAAGTGCTGTGTGAAGCTGTGGACGTCTATGCCCTAATAGAGTCACAATTATTTATTCTCCTTCTGTAGTGGTGGCTTGGTTTGTGTACCTATTTTTCTGCATTTGTATTGGAAAAGGTTTCCTTTAAGACATTTTCCAAAAGCAAAGAGGAATATGAGTGTTCAGGATAGGCTTTTAAATGTGTCTAAACAAAGCTCTAATTGTGAGATACTCTCACATTTCACATGGATACTTATGTAGTAGTTGAATTGTCATGTAAAGCAGCTTGTTGGCCTTTGTGATGACAGAAAAAGGACACACTGAAAATGTGGTGGCACTGCTGGGTGAGCCCTAAACTTAAAATATCTTGATAGGAGAAACCTTACACAAAGATGGGACTTTCTCTGAGAGCCAAAAGGAAAATACAGAACACCTAACTGGGCAGTAAATAAGCAAAAGATAATAGTGAATTGAATCCTCTCTTGTGCTCCTGTAACATAAGCTTTGTACAATAAGCACATTTGGAGGAAATAGAGCCATTAGCCAACATTCTTCAAGATAGAAGTTATTCATTTTGACAATTTGTAACACTTCAGAATTTTTTAAATATCAAGAGATTAGCGATATAGAAAGTATTCAACTGTATAAGAAATGGAAAGTTAGTGAAAGCTACATCCCCGTTAACACTTGGCTCTAAATAGTTGATGCTGATTTCCCTATGTATCTCCAATCTCTTTATGAGAGATATGATATGTTCTTATTTAGTTACTTGGGCTTTTTTCCTTTAAAAGCCTGTTCATAAACATGTTGGAGGTTCACCAAGAAAATACTTTTATCTGTATTTATATATCCCAAGAAATCATCCAACTGAATTACTTTTGTGTCTTGGGGAAAATTCCAGAACTTGGCTATTATTTCACTATTTATATTTATTAAAAATTTATTAGTTAATCTTTTTTTTAATCTTCTGAGACTAGAAAAATATCTGGAAGGTGTCTACATAGAAAAGAATACGCATCTCTTTTGAGTGTATAGTCAGTTGTATTAATTCTAGAAAGTTGTTTCTCTAAACCTTTGAAAAGCCAACAACCTATGCTATACAGCATTTCTTAATTTGTAAAGGTAGAGAATTTGAATAGAATTTACCTATATTCAGAGGAGAATGAGATCAACGGCATATGCCTCTCTCCTCTGTGCGGTACATCTGTCCATTCAACCACCCATCCTTTCCTTCAAATGAAAGCACTTTCTCTGGAGTGTCTGTGAATCATAAAGTGCATATGTTTATGTTGAGAAGGTGATACCACTGGTGGATTTGCTATTTTCCTATATTATAAAATTAAGGAGGGTTTACCCCTTCCCTGAAAATGTCCGCCATGGAATAAAAGACAAATGTGAAAAGAACATCAAGTGATTATACTAATTTCAATTTTATTGTGCAATGAAGTATCTGGACTTAAAATTTTAAATCTCACACCTCTCTAGTAAAAGAGGAGGAACCTTGATTTTTACTTTATTTTATTTTAAATTTAGGAATTTTTCCCACATGTAGTACCAGGGGATTCCACAGAATACCTGGGATGCAAGCAGAATTCCATTGACTGATGCTCTGCTAATAGAGAGAGCCCAACCCCTCGCTGGGAAGTCCAAGATATCAATTAACATCCTTTGCATGCTGTAAAGGCCTTTGTTGTTGTTGCTGTTGCTGCTACTGCTGCTGCTGCTGTTGTTGTTGTTATTTAGAAGACCCTGGAGCAATGATCCTTCAGATCACTGTTGGCAGAGAAAGGGTTGCTCTTGATGCTCTTCACTCACAATACTCACAGTAAGGGGCCAGGAACCTATTTACCATCAATTTGTACCAAGATTTAATTATCTGTTCCAGTAGCCAGTACTCATATAAAATTATGTTTATGTATATGTTCAAATGAGAACAGCTTCTAAAGTCTTGGACTTGTGCTGAAGAGTTACATATATTTCTAATAAGTATTAGAGAGAAACTGTTTTTCACGTCAAAATGATGCTGAAGGATCCATATTCAGTATACTTGAACAACTTGGCCTCCAGATGTTAATAGTTTATTTCCTTTCCTTGATTTTGTTTTGAGCTCATCTTAATCCAGGTGAGTCTATCCAGATCTTTAATATTGCTTAGTGTGCCCTGAGACATTTGTGGGCACATTTTCGAATGTTGATTCAAAATGTCCTGAGGTAGGAATAGGGCAGTGGGGAAGTCAGGGAAGGGTGAGAAGCACAGTAAAGATTATTTATTTAGGAAAGAAAGAAATTAATATTGTAGTAAAGATCCAGTTCGTTGTCATAATTCCATGAGGATTTGGGGAATGACACAACACCCCTAAATCAATCACCATATTGGGTAATGGCTTCGTTCTTGCTGATCTTGTCTATGTGTCGTTGTAAATATTTGTGCGTACATGTTCCATTTTGGCTACTGGATGGCCAAGTCACATGAAAAGATTTAACTCAAGTATTTATTCTTTCATTGTGTTATTTGGATTTCCTTCAGGCTTGTGAATTGAACCTACCATGTTTTAGTTTAACCACCTAGTCCTCACATCTATCTCTCCCCTGTGAAGCACATTCCATTGTTAAAAGAAAAAAGAAGTATAAATTGCTTCCTTTTTTGTTTAACTGTTTTAATAGTTTGAGATGTTTGTCTATAATGGATATTTCTCACCTCAAAGATTATGTAAATAATTATTTTTATTTCCGCAATGGGTCATTTATTTCTAATGAGGCTGCCAGTTCTCAGAGAGAGTCTATGAAGTCACTTTTAAACAACACAAAAAAGATTACATCTACATAAAAAGAAGTGTGCATATTGATAAAGACTGGGAACACAGATAATTGAAATCAGTTGTGTTAGGATGGTGGGATTATGTGAAAAATTTTTGTTTTGATATTTTCTTTCTTTAATATTGCTATATTATTAATTTAAATAAATAAACAACAGAAAGTGAACTATAGAAACATAGATGAGATGCCAGAAGCAGATGCCTTCTGGCCAGAGCCCAGAGCATGCAGGGCACAGATATTTCCTAGTTAAAATTATTCTGTAGGCTTTATACTTGCCTGGGTACTGAGGTTGGCACATGATCTGGTATGGCACATGCTTTCTTACTAAACTATTATGTAAGACAAAGCTAAGGAGATGTCACTGCTAGACCTCCAAATGCATTCTTTTGCTATAAGATAGGCTGCCCTCAGCTTTGGTATGGCATCCAGGTGTTTGCCTTGGACTGGAGGGCTAACAACTTGATTAGCCCCATTGATAATACTTGTGTGGATGCGGCCTTTCTAAATTGTTTTGAAAAATGTTTTTCCCCTGGGAAATAAATGATATTTTCATTTTAATTTTTACTTTTTCCTTCACAGTTTATTCATTATGTATCCCGATTGAAGTCCCTTCCTTCAACTCCTCCCTAGTCTCATGCTCCCTCCCTCTTTCCCTATTCCACTGAAAGGGGGAGTTCTCTTCCTCTGCCATCTGCCTGTAGCTTGTTAAGTCTCATCAGACTGCCTGGATCCTCTTCCTCCAGGGCCTGGCAAGGCCACATCCCCAGGGTCGAATGATCAAAGAGCAAGCAACCAAGGTCATGATAGAGCCATCTCCTGCTCATCTCACTCAAACATCCACGTGGAAACTGAGCTGTCAATTTGCCACATCTGAGCAGGGAGTCTAAGTCCTCTCCATGCATGGTCCTAGATTTTTAAAGTCAATTTTGGAAGAACAGAGGATTAAAGAGCTATCTCCCACCATTCCTTGCATAAGAAGACCTATCATTCTGGTAGGATTCTTCTTTAAATGATGATATGCAAATTCTATTGGTTTCTTTTTTATTTTATTTATTTACTTATTACAATTTGCTCATTTTGTATCCTGGCTGTATCCCCCTCCATTTCCTCTCAGCCCCACCCACTATCCCTCTTTTGTCCTTATGCCTTTCCCTAATCCACTGATAGGGGAGGACCTCCTCCTCTTCTATCTGACCCTAGCCTATCTGGTCTCATCAGGACTGACTGCATTGTCTTCCTCTGTGGCCTGGTAAAACTTCACCCCCGAGAGGGAGATAATCAAAGAGCCTGCCACTGAGTTCATGTCAGAGACAGAACCTGCCCACCCTTATTAGGGAACTTATTTGAAAACTGAGCAGAAGTTCTAGATCCTTTCTGTATGGCCCTTTGTTGGAGTATCGGTCTCTGCAGCACCCCTGGGCCCAGGTGTTTTGGTTCTGTTGGTCTCCTTGTGGAGCTCCTGTCCCCTCCAGGTCTTTCTATCTCCCTCTTCTTCCATAAGACTTCCTGCACTCTACACAAATTTCTCTTCAAATCGTATAAATCTTTTACCTTAATTCCACTGGTTTCAATACAAAATACTGTGTACAATTAAACCTAACTCTGAAATTATTAAGAGAAATATTTAATATTGTCTGTCATCATTCAGTTCCAGTCCTATTAGTTTTGGCTTGGGGTGGTCTCCTTGTGCTCTTGTGATGTGTAATTATGGCTTGTAGGCAGAGATTGTGGTTTTTAAAAAGATGGGGAGACAAGCCACCAAAAGAGAAGAAATTTCCTTCTACTCACCAAAGAAATTTTAGGTGAGGACTTCAACAACGTATGTCATAGAAGTATCTTGAAAAGCAGACCGTATCCCCAGAAAACTCCCAAATTTTACTTAGCTATTCTTAGATTATACTTAGAGTGAAGATGGAAGTCTTCACTCTGCCATCCTGGTTTAATCTTGTCTTTTTCTGCGCTTTTTGCAGTTAATATTTACTCAAACAAATGAATGGTGTGTGTGGTATAAACATCTCCCAGTCTTGGAAGACTGCAATTCAGCATTTGTAAACTGACAGTCTAATGGGCCTGGGATTTGGAATAACCTTAACACATAATACTGAACATATTTTTGCATGTGGATTGGAAAGGAAATAAATAGGGCCTTTGGAATAATGGAAATGTTTCTCCTATGAAGGAGTTTTTCATAAAAGACTTATTACTACTTTAATTTTTGTTGTTTAGCTTTTCAGTTCTATCACTTCTTTTCTGCTTCACACTCCTTTAGTGATCAAATATATCTAGCTCAGCTTCTCATGCATGGGCATGTCTATTTATCACTAAACAGTATCTCACTGAATCTCAAATGTGGGAATCATGATATCACCATGTGCACACCTCTGACTAAATACACTATCAACTTGGAGCATTGAACTTGCAAGGGGAGTTTATAAAATCTAATTCATGCCACCACTCTCCCCAGAAGTGGACATCAAGTGAATGTTGTTCTGTAATATCAACAGTATAGCAAGTACTGTGTTCAACTGATTCAGTACCAAGGCAAAAACTGGCAATAATGCCAGAAAATCAGTCAGATATAGTAGAAGTCACCATACTCAGGAAGGAGACCTAGATGTTAACATGGGCATTTTACCTAACTTGATGTGTGACCTCAAGCAAATCATATAACCTATTTATTCATTTATAAAATAAGAGTATTGAGTTAACTGCTCTTCATGGTCTTTCCAAAATCTCTGACATTGTGTAGGGTAACAGTTTGCCTTGCAAATTCAACCTGCCAAAGTGATGGCAAATATCACAAGCATAAGCCTGGATCTCTTAAGTTGCACGTAGAATTATGTACAATGGAAAAACTCAAGTAAATGAAAGTAACAGCACCAGGAAATGTTGATCAAACTCATGGAAACCTTCCAACTTCACAATTGTTTTGTTTTTAAATGTCTTTTTTCCACTTAATGTTCCCAGTTTTCATTTTCTATACACCGTATGTAAAGTCTGGTTTCCATTAAACTGTGGCTAGAATTTGCTACTAGAACAGAAATTCACTGTCACATTTCATAGAATAAAACTGTACTTGGGCCTCTCTTTTCCTATGAAGGAGTTATGGGCTTTAGTGTATTAAAGTAGAAATGGCACAAAATGGCAGAACCCAAGCATTTTAATGGATAAGACCACAGAGTGGACCTATGTACAAGTTTCAAAAAGAGCAACGGAAATACAATTGCATGCTTTTAGCTGACAAACCATTGGGCCTCAAAGAAAACAATTCTCATGGAAATTCCCATGAAACAGCAATTGGCTAGGTTTTTTGTTGTTTGTTTTTGGTTTTAGTCTTTTCTTTTTTTGTTGTTATTGTTTGTTTTATTTTGTTTTGTTTTGTTTTGTTTGAGCAAAGTTAGTTCAGTGGATGGTCCCTACTGCCTACCTACAGCAGAGTGCCAACCAGCCCTGAGTGTGAAATTCAAGTTCAATGTGTGTGCTTGTGTGTAGTGTGCTTTTTGGACCCGCATATACTATATTCATTAGTGATGGTAAGATCTTTCACCATTAATGGGTTGCATTTAAAAATCTCAGTACATCCAACAGTAGGACCCAGATCACACAGATACTGATGTCTACTGGGATTGAACTCATACAAGATACAGATAAAATAAATTGAGGAGCATCTTCATTTTCTCCATTTATCAGAGTTGTATCTCATTTGGCTGTGCATTACTTTTGTCAAAATGTGTTATTTGTAAACCCATGTGTAGTGAAATTCTTCTGTAATTTTGGATTAATGATATTTATGGTCTTCTGTTTGTTTGATTTTTAAGTAAGTTATTTCTGTTGTAGACTTGCTGATGGTATGACTCCATCACTCTGCCCTCAGCAGCTGATCTTTTTGAAGATTTTTATTTCTGATATTGTTATTTTAAATTGTGGTTGAAGCAATAGAAATTTGAAATATGGATTGTGCATGACTGTGTCTTGAGTGTAAAAATATTGCAGTTTGAAACTTGGACCTAAAGTATTGCAAATAAAACGACAAACATCAATTATCTGTTTTTTCTCTCTTCTGTCACTACCTCCACTCTGCTTTCATCAGTCACTTTGCCTCTTTCACATTTTGGGGATTATCACACTCTTACAGGTATAGAGGTGATAAAATGGCTAGCATTTTACCAATACAGGAGATGCCTCAAAAATCTTCCACTGAATAACTCAGATTGTCTATCTGGCCTTTGCATAGACTAGCTCAAAGAAGTAAATGTGCATTATTCAATACAGACAAAAAACTTGGTAGATCCCAAAGGGAGAAGAAGGAAAATAACTGTGAGAATGTACATGTTAGCAACAAGTCAATTTCGATTACCTTTCTACTTGGAAATTTTTGCACACGCAATGCCATGTTCATGGTGTTCTGTTTTGTCTTGCAGATTTAAAAAGATTTTTATTCCTATGTTTGTGTGTTTGTGGTATTATGGATATGTGTGTGTGCTCATGAGTGCCAGAAAAGGGGATGGGATCTCCTTGAAGCAGAGTAACAGGCAGTTGTGAGCCTGCTGGTGTGCGTCTGGGAACTGAATTCTACTCCCAGTACTCTGCAAGAGCAGAAAGCATCCTTAGCTGCTGAGTCACCTCTCCTTCTCATATCTTATATCAAGTTCTTCAAAGGACCGAAGAAGTTCCAAAGCAGCATCTTTGAGAGTCTTTATTTGATTACTTACACATTTCTTTTGAAAAGTATTTACTGCTCCTTACAAGGTGCGTATTCAAAGCATTATGCATTTGTGTAAGTGGATACAATGCCATCCATCTAGCCCACAAATACTTAATTTGTGACCTCATAAGGGAAAGGCACCTGCCTCCAATTCTACTGATCACAGTTCAATCTCATGGATCCATGTGGTCGAAGGAGCCAATCAACTCCCCAAAGTTGTTGTTTTGACCTCTATACCCATGCTATGATATCATGCTCCCACACACCCACATAGATGGGCACACATAAGTAAATATAATTTTTAAATGCCACTTGGTTGATTTCTAATGCAGTTACATACAAGCCTTATCATTTTTCTCTCTATGTGGAAAGCTGGAGACATTGAATGTAAATATGAGTAAATAAGAAGCCATTATACCAATCATAAAGCAGTCGGTTACCACTATAACCTTCATATAACTATTGCATCAGTGGGGCCACTTTGGCAGCAGGTCAGTATTGTAGCATGCAGTGCTCAGCACTGAATAAAACCATTGATGCCTTTTCTTCATCAGCAGCATGGACACAGAAAACAGACTTTCTGACATTGTAAAAGCTAGCCAACTTGAAGAGAATTTCTTGGTAAGTTTGAGGTTAATGTCTCTATTCCTTGCATCCAAAGTTCAGTGTTATCTTCAGCAATGGGGTCTAAACATCTACTAATGGTAGAGAACCAAGAACAACGGCAACATCATGTGCTTCTTTGGGTGTGCTGGGGCCGTTCTGACCACCAACCCATAAAGAGGTATCTTGTACCTGGCACTGAAGTTTTCTGTTAATAATTATTATATTCTTGGAGCAACATTGCCACCGGTATGCAGTGTACCTCTGCCCACCACCATCCATGTATGCATATATGAAATTCCAGGATGCTTTCAACCTGGTAGATTTCCATAAGGCTTTTTGTATTCTTGTTTTGGCTAACACACTCCCTACATTTCCCATTCCCCAATTCCCCTAAACCCACAGAAACCTTTAACCTTGAGTGCATTGTCTCTCTTCTTTCATGTCACTTGTTTTCTGTTCTCCTTCTAGTTGAAAATTTACTTGTGTTGTAATATAAATAATCTTACTTTAAGATTCCATCTCAGTAAAGTAAATTTGGCCAAAATCATGAATCTGACAAGAAATGATGGCATAGTTGTGAAGAAAGTAGAACTCTTTATACAATGTTGGTAAGGATGTAAACTAGTGATGCCACTGGGGAAATCATCCTAAAGACTTCTCAAAACTATAAACAAAACCATAACTATAAACATGACCCATCTTGATCACTCCTAAGCAATCAACGGTTCATTCACAATAGTAAAGAAACAGAATTAACCAAGATGACCAACAACGTATAAATGGAGAAGAAAAATGTGGTACATATTCACAATAGAATATGACTTAACAGTAATGAAAAATGAGATTATAAAATTTGCAGGTAAATGACTAAAACTGGAAAAAATATACTGAGTGAAGTCCCCCAAGCTCAGAAAGATAGGTGTCATTTATTCTCTTTCAGATGTAGATCCTAGCTTTGAATCCTTTGTATGTTTAATTGAAATATATGGGAAAACCAAGAAACTAGAATTTGACCACTTTAAGGATGGTCGTAATACAATGCAGGTCAAATACAAGTTGAGAAGGTGAATAATATGGACAAAAGTGTTCAGACGTGGAGGAAGGTAGAGAATGCGGAAATGAGTTGTCAGAAGGAGGTCTAACCAAAAATAAAAGGTGCATTAAAAAATAGAATTTATGAGCTAAAAAATTACAACTTTTTATAAAAGTCAATGGCATGTTTTTTACTACAGAAACTTTGAGAAAGAAGGCATAAGCAATGAAAAATGGATGCCAGATTAGTACAACTAGTTTGTTTGCTGAAACTCTAGCCCTGCCCAAGCCTTTTTCCATCCTACTGGAGTAGAGTGAGTCTAATATGTAAATTGCTAACTACAAATTGTAGTTGTACCATATATTCTCTGAGGCGCCAGCTGCCAGGTACTTGCTTGGCATCTATTTGCTTACCACATGCATATGTTAAATAGCACCACTTCTACTGCCCTCTGCTAATACTAAACCAGCAACATCATTGTGCCACTACTCAAGCGCATGCCATTCTACTTACCTGAGTTTTCAATATACATACTAGTCTCTAGTATTAGAAGAATTCTGGGTATGACACTAGTGATCCATTCATTTGCAGCACTTTAATAGATAACTTTCTATGACTGAAAGCAAAGGTTGCTTTCTTTATTTTAATTTTAATTTTTTTCACAATTTATTCATTATATATCTTGACTGAAGCCCCTCCCTCTACTCCCCCCATAGTCCCTCCCAATTCCCCCCTATCCCATTCCCCTACTCAATGGAAAGGGGCAGTTTTCCACCATTGCCATTGTTAGGTCTCATCAGGGCTGCCTGGATCCTCTTCCACCATGGCCTGGCAAGGCTGTATCACCATAGTCGAGTGATCAAAGAGCAAGCAACCAAGGTCATGATACAGGCATCTCCTGCTCATCTCACTGGGATATCCACGTGGAGACTGCGCTGTCAATCTGCCACATCTGAACAGGATGTCTAGTTCCTCTTCATGCATGGTCCTAGATGTAAGGTCAATTTTGGAAGAACAGAAGGATTGCTTGCATAACAAGACCTATCATTCTGGTAGGATTCTTTTTTAAATGATGATAGGCAAATTCCATTGGTTTCTTTTTCATTTTATTTATTTATTTATTTATTTGCTTACTTACATACATACATACTTATTTACTTATTACAATTTATTCACTTTGTTTCCTGGCTGTATCTTCCTCCATTTCCTCTCAGTCTCACCCACCCTACCTCTTCTCCCCTTATGCCCCTTCCCTAGTCCATTGATAGGGGAGGTCCTCCTACCCTTCCACCAGACCCTAGACTATCAGGTCTCATCAGGAGTGGCTGCATTGTCTTCCTCTGTGGCCTGGTAAGGCTGCATCTCCCCAGGGGGAGGTGACCAAAGAACCAGCCCCTGAGTTCATGTCAGATACAGACCCTGACCCCTTAATACGAAACTCACTAGGAAACTAGTAGGGATTCTAGGCCCTCTCAGTGGGTCCTCTGTTGGTGCATTAGTCTCTGCAGGACCTCCTGGGCTCAGATCCCTTAGCTTTGTTGGTCTCCTTATGGGGCTCCTGTCCCCCTCCGTGTGACTCTATTCCCACACATCTCTTCTTCCATAAAGACTCCCTGCTCTCTGCCCAAAGTTTGGCCATGAATCTCAGCATCTGCTTAGATACCCTGTTGAGTGGAGCCCTTCAGAGGACCCTCCACAGTAGGCTCCATGCTGTCCCCTCTCTTCCACTTCTTCTGATGTCTATCCTGCTTGCCATTCTGAAAGAGATTTAGGAATCCTCCCTAGGGTCCTCCTTAATGGTTAGATTCTTTAGTTCTGTAGATGGCTATCCTGTATTATATGGCTAATATCTGCTTATAAGTGAGTGTATACCATACCTATCTTTCTGTTTCTACATTACCACACTGAGGATGATGTTTTTTAGTTCCATCCATTTGCCTGCAAATTTCATGATTTCTTTGTTTTTAATTGCTGAGTAGTATTCCATTGTGTAAATGCACCATAATTTCTGTACCCATTCCTCCACTGAGGGACATCTCCGTTGTTTCCAGATTCTGGCTATTACAAATAAAGCTACTATGAACATAGCTGAACAAATGCCATTATTAAATGGTGGAGCATCATTTGTATATATGGCTAGGAGTGGTATAGTTGGATTTTGAGGGAGTGCTAGCCTCAATTTTTTGAGAAAGTACCAGACTGATTTCCAAAGTGGTTGTCCAAGTTTGCACTCCCACCAGGAATGGAGGAGGATTCCTCTTTCTCCACAACCTCTCCAGCATGTGTTGCCACTTGAGTTTTTGATGTTAGCCATTCTGATGGTGTAAGATGTAATCTCAGAGTTGTTTTGATTTGAATTTCCCTGATGACTAAGGATGTTGAGCATTTCTGTAAGTTTTTCTCTGCTGTTCGATATTCCTCTGTTGAGAACTCTCTCTTTAGCTCTGTACCCTATTTTTATTTTGATTATTTTTTCTTTTTTTGGTTTCTAATTTCTTGAATTTTTTATATGTTCTTGATATTAGCCTTTTATCAGAGATAGGTTTGGTGAAGATCTTTTCCCAGTCTATAAGCAGTCATTTTGTTCTGTTGATAGTGTCCTTTCCTTTACAGAAGCTTTTCAGTTTCACGAAGTCCCATTTATTGTAGATCTTAGAGCCTGAGCTGTTGATGTTCTGTTCAGGAAATTGTCTCCTGTTCCAATGAGTTCAAGGCTCTTCCCCACTTTTTCTTCCAACAGATTTAGTGTATCTGGTTTCATGTTGAGATCTTTGATCCACTTGGACAGTAATTTTTGCAAGGTGGTAGATATGGATCTATATGCATTTTTCTACATGCGGACCCCAGTTAGACCGTTTGTCTTTTATCCATAGTATGCTTTTGGTATCTTTGTCAAAAATCAGGTGTCCATAGGTGTGTGGATTTATTTCTGGGTCTTCAGTTTGATTCTATTGATCCAGAAGTCTGTTTCTATGCAATATTGATGCTGTTTTTATTGCTGTTGCTCTATAGTACAGCTTGAGATCAGGGATGGAGATACCTCCAGAAGATCTTGTATTGTAGAGGATCGTTTTAGCTATTCTGTTTTTATTTTGCTTTTATTGTTATTCCATATGAAGTTCTGAAGTTTTCTTTGAAAATCTGTTAATAATTGTGTTGATAATTTTATTGACTCTGTAAATACTATGTTATTACTACCAAGCCACGAGCATGGGAGATCTTTCCATCTTCTGAAATCCTGTTTCTTTCTTCAGAGACTTGAAGTTTTTTCAAACATGTCTTTGACTTGGTTGATTAGAGTTATACCAAGGTACATTATATTAGTTGTGGCTATTGTGAAGGGTGTTGTTTCCCTAATTTCTTTCTCAGCCCTTTTGTCTTTTGTATACAGGAGAGCTATTGATTTTTTTAGTTAATTTTGTATCCAGCCACTTTGCTGAAGGTGTTTATCAGCTGTAGGAGTTCTCTGGTAGAATTTTTGGGTTCACTCAGGTATACTATCATATCATCTGCTAAGAGTGATACTTTGACTTCTTTTTTTTTTTATTTGCATCCCCTTGATGTGTTTTAATTTTCTTATTGCTCTAGCAAGGACTTCAAGTACTATGTTGAAGAGATATAGAGAGAGTGGGCAGCCTTTCCTGTCCCTGATTTCAATGGGATTGATTTAAGTTTCTCTCCATTTAGTTCAATGTTGGCTATAGACTTGTTGTATATTGCCCTTTCTATGTTTAGGTAAGTGCCTTGTATCCCTGATCTCTCCAGGACTTTAAACATGAACAAGTGTTGGATTTTATCAAATGCTTTTTCAGCATCTCAGGAGATGATCATATTTTTTGTTTTCTTTTAGTTTGTTTATATGGTGGATTACATTGATGGATTTCCATATAATGAACCACCCTTGCATATCTGGGATGAAGCCCACATAGCCATACTGGATGAAATCTCAGATGTGTTCTTGGATTTGGTGTGCGAGTATATTGTTGAGTATTTTTGCATCAATGTTCATGAGGTGGATTGACCTGAAATTCTCTTTGTTTGTTGGGTCATTGTGTGGTTTAGGTATCAATGTGACTGTAGCTTCATAGAATGAGTTTGGTAATGTTTCTTCTGTTTGTGTTTTGTGGAAATGTTTGAAGAGTATTGGAGTTAGCTCTTTGAAGGTCTGGTAGAATTCTGTGCTGAAATCATCTGGCCCTGGGCTTTTTTTTTTTTTTTTTGAAGGAATACTTTTGATGACTGCTTCTATTTTCTTAGAACTATTTATATTATTTACCTGATCTTGATTCAACTTTGGTAAGTGGAATTGATCAAGGAAAGTTTCCATTTAATTTAGATTTTCAAATGTTGTGACATATAGGCTTTTGAAGTAAGATTGTTTCGATTTCCTCGGTGTTTGTTGTTATGTCCCCTTTTTCATTTCTGATTTTGTTAATTTTGAGAGTGTCTCTCTGCCTTTAAGTTAGTTTGGCAAAGGGTTTGTCTGCCTTGTTGATTTTCTGAAAGAACTGGATCTTGGTTTCATTGATTCTTTGAATTGTTCTTCTTGTTTCTAGTTTATTGATTTCAGCCCTGAGTTTGATTGTTTCCAGCTGTCTACTCCTCTTGGATATGTCTACTTCTTTTTTTCTCAGGTTTTCAGGTGAGCCATTAAGATGCATGTATGATGTGTTTCAAATTTCTTCTTGAAGTCACTTAGTGCTATGGACTTTCCTCTTAGCAGTTTTTTCTTTGTATCCCATAAGTTTGGGTATATTGTGCCTTTATTTTCATTGAATTCTAGGAGGATTTTTATTGCTTTCTTTATTTCTTCCATGACCCAGATGTCATTGAGTAGAAAGTTGTTCATTTTCCATGTGTGTGTAGGTTGTTTGTTATTTCTGTCGTTGTTGATTTTCAGCTTTAGTCCATGGTGGTCTGATAGGATACAAGGGATTATTTCAGTCTTCTTGTATCTGTTCAGGCTTGCTTCATTAACAACTATATGGTCATTTTGGAGACGGTTCCATGAGGTGCTGAGAAGAAAGTAAATTCTTTTGTGTTTGGGTGAAAAGTTATGTAGATGTCATTTAGGTCCATTTGATTAATGATATATGTTTAGTCTTTTTTTTTTTTTGTTCAGTTTGTGTTTTGTTGACCTGTCCTTTGTTGGGAGTGGGGTGTTGAAGTCTCCCACTGTTAATGTGTGGGGATCTATGCATGGTTTAATTTTTATTAATGTTTCTCTTACAAATGTGGGTGTCCTTGTATTTGGGGCATATATGTTCAGATTTGTGATGTCTTCTTGGTGGAATTTTCCTTTCATGAGTATAAAGTGACCTTCCCCATCTCTTTTGATTAATTTTGGTTGAAATTCTATTTTATTAGATATTAGAATGGCTACTCTTGCTTAATTCTTGGCTCCATTTGCTTGGAAAACCGTCTTCCAGCCCCTTACTCTCAGGTAATATCTATCTTTGCGACTTAGATGTGTTTCTTGTTTGCAAAAGATTGTTGGGTCTTGTTTACACATCCATTCTAATAGTCTGTATCTTTTTATTGGAGATTTGAGTCCATTGGTTTTGAGAGAGATTAATGACCAGTGTCTGTTATATCCTTTGATTTTGCTGTTGGTTGTGTCAGTGTGTTTTTTGTGCTTGGCTACTTTTAGTTTTTCTGTAGTGAGTTTATTTCCTGTGTTTTCCTGGATGTAGTTAGCTTTCTTGGATTGTATTTTTCTTTCTAGTATCTTCTGTAAGGCTGGATTTGTGGTTAGGTTCTGTTTAAATTTGTTTTTGTCGTTGAACATCTTGTTTTCTTCACCTATGATGATTGAGAGTTTTGCTGGTTATACTGGTCTGGGCTGACATTCGTGTTCTCTTAGAGTCTGCATGATATCCATCCAGGCCTCTCTAGCTTTCATAGTCTCTGCTGAGAAGTCCAGGAGTGATTTGATGGGTTTGCCACTATATGTTACTTGGCCTTTTTTCCTTGCAGCTTTTAGTATTTTTCTTGTTTCTGTGTACTTATTGTTTTGATTATTATGTGGTAGGATAGTTTTCTTTTCTGCTCTAATCTATTAGGTGTTCTGTTGCCATCTTGTATGCTTATAGGCCTCTCCTTTAAATTGGAAAATTTTTCTTCTATGATTTTGTTGAAAATATTTTCTGGGCCTTGGAGACAGGAATCTTCTTTTTCCTCGATTCCTATTATTCTTAGGTTTCATCTTTTAATGTTGTCTTTGATTTCTTGGATGGTTTGCATCAGGAATTTTTAAAATTTAACATTTTCTTTGACAAATACATCTATTTCTTCCATTTTTATTCTTAACACCTGAGATTCTTTCTTCCATTCTTTCTTCTCTTGTAATCTGTTGAATATGCTAACCTCTGTAGTTCCTGTTTTCTTCCCTAAGTTCTTCCTATCCATGATTTCCTCAGTTTGTGTGTTCTTTAATTTTTCCAATTCTATCTTCAGATCTTAAACTATTTTGTTGATTTCCATCACCTGTCTGACTGTATTTTCCTTCAATTCCTTCACCTGTTTGTTTGAACTTTCCTCTTATTTCTTTCAGTGATTTAATCATTTCCTCTCTAAAGGAAACAAGCAGTTTGGCTGTATCTTCCTGTATTTCTTTACGGATGGCCATAATCTCTTTGACTTTATCTTCCTGTATTACTTTACAGATAACTATAATCTCTTTAGCATTATCTTTCTGTAATTCTTTACGGATTTTATTCATTTCCTCCATTACCATCTTCACAAGCATAGATTTAAGGTAATCTTGAATTTCACTTATGATAGTGAGTCCAGGGTTACTTGCCCCTAGATACCTGGGTTTTGGAGATGCCATAATGCTTTCAATTTTGTTGTTTGTGCTTTTACGCTGGCCTCTATCTATCTGGCTGTCTCAGGTTTTGACTGTTAGTTTCTGGTGCCCACTGGAATCCTGGTGTGGGGGAAACCCCTTGGAAGGAAGGTCATTCCTGATGGAGTTATCTTCAGCTTTTTAGACATGGTCACCAGATGACCAGTGCTCCTCAGGAAATTGCCACAGCTCTTCTCAGGTGTATTGTCCTGTGGGCTAACTGGGCTCATTGTGAGCCCAAGGGCTCCCCTCTCACCAAGAGAAGTCCTGGAGAGGGCTGCCTTGCCACTGCTTTCTTGCTCTGAATTTAGTGAGCTGCTGCTGTTCATACACTGTGTTTGCTGGGCGCAGCCCTTTTGAATAACCAGGGAACCCCATGTTTGTCAGTTTAACAGGGAGACAGGTTGAACTTTGGAGCAGTGTCTGGGGCTGATCCCATGGATCTGTAGGTCTGAAGTTGGAATTCTGTTCCGCAGTACCCAAGTGGTAATCAGTGTTTGATGAACACAACACACAGGTGTGTGGCTCGAGGCTAGAACCCCCAAACCTGTGGGAACCCAGGAATTTTCTGGGGATTAGCTGGATGCCCTGAGCTCAGACCTAATGTTTTCCTCATTGTAGCATTTTCTCCCTACAGGAAGACTCAGTCTGTGGTATTTTGGGGTCCACAGTTCCGTCTGGGATGGTGAGTAGAGTAAGCAGGCACAAGCCAGTGGCTCTGAGCTGGCAACTGAGAGCCTGCAGGAACCCAGAAACTTTCCCAGGGGTGTGGTGGCTGGGTACCTTGAGGTCAGACCTGATATTTCCTTCACTGTGAGGCTTCCTCCTGACAGGGAAACTCAAGGCTCTGGTGTTTTGGGGCACATAGTGTTTTCTGGGATGTTGAGTAGTGTGCAGGTGTATTTCTGGCCTGGCGACTCAGTGCTTTGTTGGAGCCCTGGGACCCTTTCCGAGGGTTTTCGGGGTGACCTGAGGTTGGTTGGCCCCGATTTCTTCCCACACTGTGGGGTTTCCTTTCACCTGAGAAACACAATCTCTGGTGTTTTGGGGTCTACAGTTCAGTCTGTTAGTCATTGTGCAGTCACTGCTCTCCTGCTTGTCATACACTGTGTGCTCTAGGCACCACCATATTGTATCCCTGTAAAGGTCACTTTAGTGGGATCAAACCATTTTTGCTACATCTTTGTAGCATTTTAATAGCTCTATTTCAATTATTTACATTAACTCAGTGAGTCAGGAAACATGATTGATTTTCAAATCCCTTTATTCCTCAGACTTGTCAGATCAATTCATATGTATTCCAGTGCTTTTCTGACCCACTATCTGCCATGGAACTTAATCTGTAACTTTTATTGTAACCCTTGCTTTGAACATCCTCTGTTCTTACAGGCACTAAACTTTAGAGTTGACAGTTTGGCCTCTTAAACATATATTTTAGCATCATTCCTACACTGTTCTAGTATTATGTGGTACTTACTTTTCTATTGCTATAAGATACCATGGCCAGGAAACCTCTAAAAGGAAAAAGAAATATTTTGAGCTTATATTTTCAGAGTTTCAGAGCTCTTGACCATCATGGTGGAGAGTTTGGCAGCTGACAGGCAGGTATGGCATGGGTGTTCACATTGAAATTCACAGTCAAGAGGCAGAGAATGTACTTGCAATGTCAGGAGGCTTTTGAAGCATTATAGCTTGCCCCCTTTACATGTATTCTCCAAGGTTACACCTTCTAATTCTTCCCAATTAATGCCATTAATGAGGGGGCAAGTATTCACACATGTGAGCCTACAGAGTCATTGTAATTTAAGCCACCACATTCCATTCCCTGAACACCATAAACTTGTGACTATATCATAACCCAAAATGCATTTAATAAAAAAAAAAAAAAAAAAAACAGTCTCTATGGTCTTTCAATCTCAACACTGTTTTAAGCCCAAACTTCAAAATATTTTCTGAGACTCTAAACAATCTTTTAATTGTAACACCCCCATAAAATAAAAAAGATATTTCATATTTCTAAAAAGTAATGGGATAACATATGCATTGCTATTCCCAAAGGGAGGAATGGTGGCACAATGAGGCAATACTGGACCAAAGAAAGACAAAAATCAAGCAAGGCAAACTCCAAATCCTGTTGTTCCATGTTTGATGTGAGATGGCTTTGATGACTCTGTGCTTCCAACTTTGCTGATTGCAACACACTCATTCTTTGATCTAGTTCCACTCTATGTATGCAACTCTCCTTGGAAGGTATCCCATGAACCTGGCATCTTCCACATTTTAGTGTCTCTAGTGCCATTGAGGCTTTACTTTCACAGCTTCATCCAATGTTTACTCTGGGCCTCTTGCCATACAAAGGCATTCATGTAGGACTATACTGGCCCACACATTTCCTGAACTCAGTGGCTCCCCTTAACCATGGAGGAATAGTCCACTATCCCTTTAATTCTGTATCTTTCATGACTGTAAAGCCAGAACCACCAGGGTGGGTTGCCCACTTGGGATAAATCCTGGCTTTGCTTTGTTGTTGATTTTAGAAGCAGGAAATTTCTTAACCTTTTTCTCTTCACAAATTAGAAACAGCTGGGTAGGGTCTTGTTCAGGGGCACCTTTCACTCTATTTCAGTTTGGATCAGATCTCTTCTTAATCTCTTTATCTTTTCAGCACAAGCTTTGGCTCCAACATTAAATTTTCTGGTGTGCCTTTTTTTTCTCTCCAAACAATGCCTTTTTATTTCTTTTGCCCCATTTTCTCTTATTCATTATAGACATGCATAAGAGTGATTACTACTAACCATGGCTCAGAGCCAATATTAACCTGTGTTGATATCTCCTCCACCAAAGAAAGTAACTCATTCTTTTTTAACTCAGCTAAATGAAAATTCTTAGACCAAGGTAAGAATGCAGACAGATTTCTGTCAAAAGTCTTTGCTTCCCTCCAAGGCCTCTTAAGCAGGCCCTCCAGAGTCCACGTGGTTCTTGACATTACTGTCTTTCAAGATTCTGCCAAGATGGCCCATTAATCCCTCCTTACAGCATTCTACCAGTTTTATAGTCCCAAGTCCCAAAGTCTTCCACATTCCTACAAAAGAAAGAGGGAAAGAAAGAAAGAACATGATCAGGTCTGTCACAGCAATATTCAGCTCCTAGTACCAACTTCTGTCTTGGTTACTTCTCTATTGCTGTGATAATACACCATGAGTTAGACAACTTATAAAAGATTGTTTAATTGGCTTAGGTTCAGAAGGTTGGAATACATGACCATTATGATGGGAAATACAGCAACAAGCAGGCATGGTGCTGGAGCAGTAGTTGAGATTTTATATCTTGATCCACAAGCATGAGGCAGATAGAGCTAACTGGGAGTGGTATGGGCCTTGTAAATATCAAAGCCTGCATCCAATGACACACCTCCTCCAAAAGGCCATACTTTCTAATTTTTTTCCAAACAGTTTCACCATATGTATTCATAGGCTCATATGTATCTAAATATGTAAGCTTATAGGAATCATTCAAGTTCAAATCACATCTTAATTTCTAGAAATATACAGTCCCACAAAAAAGAAGACAGATTCTACATCAACATCACAAGGAAATGCAGAGAGAGAGAGGGAGGAAGGGAGAGAGAGAGAGATCTCCTTTCAGTCTTACAATCACATGAAGATCTATAATTATCTTGACAAGATGTTTAACCTTAAAAAAATTAATTCTATGGTACTTCTCTTTTGACATAAGCTGGATATTATACCCAGCCCTAGACATACTACTTCTTCTGATAACCTTGCTTTCAAAGACTTCCTCATTAATTCCACATGTCACCATTCCCAACTATATTAAGTTATAAGATTTCCAACTTTGTCTTTCTGTGCTTCTGAAGTCTCGGCAGGAAGACAGAGCATTCACATATCTTCAGTTTTGCCCTGTGAACATGACTTGACTGACTTCTTTGACCTACAGTGTCACACAAGTATAAGCTTATAACAAGGACTAGCCTTTTATTTTACAGTCTGCAAAAATGAATTGTTTTGACACGACAGAAGACTGTGATATTCTGCCACTATTATACTAAAGAATAATGTCTTTAACAACTAAATTCTATTACAGGCATAAGTGAGGTTTTTCTCTCTAAAGTCTTTTGAACAAATAAAAACAAATAAACCTAAAGCCTCTTTTAAATTTGAATAGTGGCAACTGATGGAATTATTGTACCTTAAATCACTTAAATAAAATATAAGTACTTCTCTAGCTTCAGATAGAGAGTAAGAATTATTGGAGAATAGCTTTCCTACAATTTTAATATATTTTGAATCCCCAAAGCCTATCACCAGTGACATATCTTTTCCAACAAGACAATACCTCCAAATGTTTCCCAAACAATTTTACCAGCTACAAGCATTCAAATATATGAGCGTCTAAGGGCCACTCTCATTCAAAGAACCACAGGGCGTGGTTGTCATGTTGTATGTGTGGGGTGCAATGTGGAAGCCAGAAAAGTGCATCACATTCAGTGGAACTGTAGTTACATACAGTTGTGAGCTTCCTGAATTGGTGCTGAGAACCTTATCCTCCCTATTGTGTTCTCTGAAAGAGAAACTCTTTTATTTTTAATGGATTTTTTTTCATACAATATATTTTGATCATGGTTTTCCCTCACCCAGCTCCTCCCAGATCCTTCCTACCTCTCTCCCCACCAGACTCCATGGCTTGCTTTCTCTCTCTCTCTCTGGAGAAGAAAGAAACAAACAAAAACCCAGTCCATAATTTAAAAAGATGGAAACACAAAAAACACACACAGAGAGAACCATCTCCAACTCTGGGATTTTAGTTTTTTTTTAAAGTTAATTTATTATTATTTTTATCTGTATGACTGTTTTGCCTGCATGTATACATGTAGAGCACATGCATGCTATTCCAGAAGATGACTCTCGATCTTACAGAACAAGAGAGTTACAGGCAGTTGTGAGCTATCTGATGTAATTCTGGGATTCAAATAAGGATAGTTTGGAAGAGAGGAAGCACTTTTATTGGCTGAGCCATCTCTCCACCCCTATTTGAATGTGTAATGTTTTTAGACATACATGCCTGAACTTTAAAATATTATTGAGGGAGTAACAAATGGTTCTGATGCTTCACTTTATAGACATTTATTTTCAGTAATATTCATTTGGACCCAGAAAATTACATACACTCAGGCAGTCAGCACAGCAGTGAAGATGCTAATTGCTTAACACAGCTATTGTGAATAGTGCTTCAATAAGCATAGGAAGGTATTTCTGTAGCAAGCTGCTTTTAATTTGCTTGCTCAACCTGCCTATACTCCTTCCTTTCCTTCCCTCACATGAACTGAATACTCTGCCATCATAGTAGCTTGCTTTTCCAAATTTTGTATAAAGTAAATCAAGCAGTCCAGCTTCTTTCACTCAGCTTAGTTATTCTGTAATGCATAAATTCATCCCAATATATCCTTGATACACATATATACAATCTTCTTACATACACACACACATATATGGGATAAAGTGTCCAAGGGAATATATTTCACAAGTCTTTTGCTTCATTCTTCATGAAGAATTGATGATACCTCACTGGTAACATGTGATTTTACCAATGTTATCACTTTCTGTTATGCAACCTATTTTATTTTAAAAAGGGCCCAGGTTTGAGGGTCAAATGGATATTTTGGCCCTCCCCTGTTGCTTTCTAGCTGAGCAACTGTGAGCAAATTCTTTCATATCTCTTTTCTTTACCTTCTTTATCTTAAAGAAGGAAGAATGATGGTGATTTGTGTGAACATTAAAATAAAATTTCCCTGTGCAAATGTAGCAGATGGGCAGCTTGGGCGTCATGTGGATTCCCTAGTTAAGGGTGGTGCTGGCTGTCTCTAACATAGACTCTGTTGACTGCTTTCTGATCACTCCCTCTAGTGGGGCTACCTTGCCATAGGGATAGAGGATTAGCTCAGTCCTCATATGACTTAAAGAGCTGAGGTGTGTCCAGGGGTATCCCCTTTTCTGAGGAGTAGGAGAAGGAAGATAGGGAGGAGGAGGAGGTAGAGTGGAACCAGCAAGAGAGGAGGGAGATGGCTACAATTAAGATGTAAACTCAATTAATTATTTAAAATAAAAAAAATGAAATCCCATGTATAAATAATTTAACATGGGACGAAAATGCACAGCAGATATATACTAAAAAAATTGAGATCTCTCTCTCCTTCTCCCTCTAATGGTTTCCCTGTGTAGCCTTGGCTGTCATAGATTCACTTGTTAGCTGGCCTGGAACTCATAGAGACCTGCCTGCTCCTGCCTCCCTGAGTACTGGAATTAAAGGCCTGCACCACAAGGCCATGTGTGCTTATCTCTCTCTTAAGTTTTTTTTTTTCCTTTTTTATCTTTTGTTTTGTTAATTTTTTATTTTTATATTAATTACAATTTATTCACTTCGTATCCCGGCTGTGGCCCCTCCCCTCATCTCCTCCCAGTCCCACCTTCCCTCCCTCTTCTTCCCCTATGCCCTTCCCCTAGTCCACTGAAAGGGGAGGTCCTCCTCCCATTCCATCTGACCATAATCTATCAGGTCTCATCAGGACAGGTTGCATTGTCTTCCTCTGTGGCCTAGCAAGGCTGCACCTCCCAGGGGGAGGTAATCAGAGAGCCTGTCACTGAGTTCATGGCAGAGACAGCCCCTGCTCCTCTTGCTGGGACCCCACTTGGAGACTGAGTCTATGTACTACATCTGAGCAGGGGTTTTAAATCTTTCTCTCTTTTTTTCTTTACATCCCAATCAGCTCCTCCCTCCTCTCCTCCAGGTCTCACCCTCCCACCCTCTTCGCCCTTTCCCTCCTCAACTTCTCCTCAAAAGAAGGGAGACTCTTTTGCCCCCATGCCAACCGCCCCCAGCATGTCAAGTGGCATCAGGACTAAGTGCATCCTCTTCCATTGAGGCCAGACAAGGCAGCCCAGCTAGCGCAAAGGGTTCCAAAATTTTCATACTTAAGAATGTGTTGTGCGGGGCGAGAGAGATGACTCAGCCTTTAAAGGCTAGGCTCACAACAACAACAAAGTGTTGTGTCAATGTAGTTAATGTAGCTTGGTCCACATGTAAGTTCCCTAGTATGGAGAAGAGGTGCTGACTCTGACATGAACTCTGTTGCCTGCTTTGGGATCATTTTCCCCTGGTGAGGCTACCTCACCAGGCCACAGGGGAAGAGGATGTGCTCAGTCTTGATGCAACTTGATATGCTGGAGATGGGGGGATCCTTTCTAGGAAGAATAGGGGAAGAGGGATAGGGGGAATAGGGAGGGAGGGTGGGACCTGGAGAAGAAAGAAGGGTCTATGACAGAGTTTTAAAGTGAAGAAAGAAAGAAAGAAAGAAGGAAGGAAGGAAGGAAGGAAGGAAGGAAGGAAGGAAGGAAGGAAGGAAGGAAGGAAGGAAGGAAAGCTTAATTTTTAACCTTCCTTAGAAGTTAATTGTAATATCATAGTGCCATCTGATGACCATATAGAATGATTACATTATCATTATTTCTAATAATATTCTATAGTATTTAAACCTGTAATGTGTTCTGGAATAACATCATAAGAAGCAAAAGTGAAGGCTGCATTTCAGAGTTGTTTTGCTGAGTGAGACCACTTGCCTGGGAGGCATTCATTTAAATAAAGAGTGATAGTTTGAGGGAAATAAGAACTATTTCCTAGTCTGCCCTAGCATGAACAGATGGCAGGTTGAATGCACAAGCAGATACATTGAAGACTCCATATCCATTAGAGTCTGAAGAAGATTTAGAAAGAAAGTTGCTGTTTTCTCTTGTTATGAGATCTTCCTTTGGACAGCTTTGGGCTTGAGTCTAGCTCCAGGGAGGTTTCAATAGTATGTAACCCCAACTATCACCCTAAAAATAGAAGGCCCTTCACAATTCTACCATTCACCAACCATCTACTGAAACAACTGCACCATCAGAGTTCAGGTGATGTCAGGCTCTAATAGTCTCAGTCTCAGTGAACTCGGGCCTCTAATTAAATTTTAAAAAAGCCTCTTCACATCATCACAAATCATCACAAAGGAATGATTTGGATTAGGACTGAAATCGTCAGACTCACCATTGGGCTACAGTTTCACAAAGCACACACCACCCGTGCTTCCAATAGCTCTGAAGCATGTCTCAATAGATGACCACCCTTGCCATCCCTCTGGCACCATTAATTAGTCAAAACTTGTCAATGTGTTGAATGTAAATTTTATTGTGATTTTTTTTTTTTTTGGTGTAAGGCAGTATGGTGAAAGCACTATAAAAGTTACAAATACTGCAAAATGTGAATGAAAATGAACAAGCTAAAATAGAGAAAGAAATACAAAATGTATTTTTAAATGAATGCGTGTTGAACTAGACTAAGTACTACAACTATGTGTATTTGCATCGTTGCAGAAGGGCTGAAATAATGTTGGGGTGGGCTTTGGGGTTAAGATTTGAAAGAACTTTATGGAGGAAGTGGAATTTAGGCTGGGCCTTGAATAAGGGCAGAATGCTAATAAATGAGAATGAAGGGATGAACATGTAATGACTAATTCACAAGGAAATTTTGGTGACATACTAAAAACAAAGCCCTGGGGAGTGGAGCATCCCATCAGAGGCAAAAGCCTGGTGGATCTGCACGGGACCCAGGCTCCCAAGTTCCCATATAGAGTTTTCAGTACAGTGATGATATTAGGAAGTCCAGGGCAATGGGCTTGTTTGTAAATGTAGCAGCAGCAAGAGGTTTCACATTGTAGTCAGGGACCCCGAACTGGCTGTGCTGTCTCTGAATAGATTCTTTTATCTTTTTGGTGTATGTGATAACATCACCAGTCCTTACTCTTGCCCACTGACTGTCTGAATGGTAGTTCGTGTGCACTTACGTGTGTGTGTGAGTGTAGGTGTGTGTGGATGGGTGAGGGACTAAGGCTTTGTCTCACCCTGCAGCTTCTTCTATTTTTTCCCTCTCATGGCACACAGCTGGCTTCCACATTGCTGAAGCTCAAGCTCTTATGACTGTCTCAGCTTCATTGAACTCCAGCTCTTGATTTAGCACCTAGGAAGCTTCTGCAACATGAAGGCAAAACACTGAGGGGAAGTGACTTGAGTTAGGCAGGACCACATTTTCTGGAGGTGGTGGTGGTGATAGAGGTAAGGGCTGAGACTGTTAAAGTCAGCTCTGGCTACTGGTGAAGTGTTGCTCGTAAATCTGTAGTGTCAATCAGGAGCTGGATGTCAGGCTAGACCAGCTTGGCCTTGATCACCTCTCCCTCTTCTTCAACATGCCCTACAGGGAAAATATGCTGGGCAGGTGGAAACAGCAAAGACACACATAGGATGTTCAGATTTTTGTTATTGTCCCATTGAATCTCACCTCTGGAAGCCCTAAGGATCTTTTTTCAGCAAACATGTGTATGATCTCCAGATGGGACTGTCACCTCCCCTGTCCAGCTGCTAGAGGTATATAGGTTATATAGCTACTGATACTACTTGGGTCAGGAGGTATGGGAAATATCAGAAAGGAGGAACATGAATAAGTGTGGAGTTTGAATAATTGTGAATCTGAAGTGAAGACCTGGTGCCTGACCAAAAAAAAAGATGAAAACTGTCATGATGCTCTTATATTGAATGCTTAGAGCTCAGTGAGATCATCGCTGGAGATAACTTTGAAGCTGATGTGGCCTTGCTTCACTTTGGCAGTGGGACCACCCTTTTTACGCAGGTACAGAGATTTCAGATCACGGCAGTCACTGGGGTCAGCATCCAGAGTAACCTGCCCCAGGAACTGATCGCAGAATTTTCTGCTGTTCCACACCTAAAGACACAAATTAAGAAAGTGAAGATCAATAACAAACTTGGATACTGATGGAACTAGTGACATCTAGAATGTACATCAAGAAACTTGTTTATTTTTTTCTTTGATTAAGATGATAATGTTCAGAACAAAATAAATTAAAGTAGATCAAGCATTCGTGGGTTTGTTAAATAAAAGCAGCTAAGCAGAAGTATTAAGCCAGAAATACTGCCAGACTAAGGTTATCCATACAAACCTAGCAGAATAGGGGTTAACAGAACTAAAAAATACTTCCTTTCATGGGACTTTATAGTACATGTGCCCACAAGTGTAGTCAAAAGCATATGGTCTTCTGGAAATAAAGCCAAGAACTTTAAGTCACAGATGAATAATGAAGCCAGTGTTTTGCTTAATGAGAAGTATTCTGAGTACAAACCAAATAAATAATAGATAGCCTTTGCTCTGCATCCTAAAAATATGAGATAGTTGGGAGAATCTGATATGTGGTAGAGAACCTACTGCCCCCCCCCCCAAGTTCCCTTGTTCAGTCTTACCTGGATGATAATAGGAATGTCAGTGGTCCTTCTGTAGAAAATGGCCTGCGTGTCAAAAACGGCATGCACAGTATTCTTCTGGACAGGGGAACGGACTTCTTCCTTCCCACATTTGATGACCAGATATGGATTTACAGCTGGAACAAAGAAACATTTGGTTCTGCTTTTATTTTTTCTTTGTTTGTTTTGTTTCTGTTTGTAACACAGTGATTAAATTTTCCTTCATGGAGATGAAAGAAGCTATAATTTCACAAAGTCCATTCTGGACATTTTTACTTATCTGGAACACCAAAATGATGCAGAACTGAGTGTGTTTTCTCTTTCCTTTCCTTTTTCCTTTCCTTTTTCCTTTCCTTTCTTTTCCTTTCCTTTTTCCTTTCTTTTTCCTTTCCTTTCCTTTCCTTTCCTTTCCTTTCCTTTCCTTTCCTTTCCTTTCCTTCCCTTCCCTTTCCTTTCCTTTCCTTTCCTTTCCTTTCCTTTCCTTTCCTTTCCTTTCCTTTCCTTTCCTTTCCTTTCCTTTTCCATATATAATAGAAAAGAAAAGTGATCACTTTGTAGACAGTTCCCCCACAAAGTTCCATTCCATTCTCTACCAGAGTTAAAATCTCTGGACTGAAAACACCAATGGAGATAGGAATTGCTGATAATGTGTTCCAGCCATATATTCAGTAACCAAAACAGAAGTTTGCTTTCCTGGACACCGATGTAGTTCTTACTTTCATTGGCATACTTCTTCTCCAGGCCCTCAGCACTGTGAACAGTGATCTGTGTAACCACCTTTGGGTAGCCACGTGCCAGATTCCAGCAAGACATCTTGGGCATGTCCAATGTCAGTTCCCTAGAACATTAAAAAAATGCATCATCTCATGATGAAATGGACCTGCCTAAATTGACTTCATTGTTGAAACATGTAAGTTGTGACTTATATTTTTATGGGAGTGGCTTCTTTTTTTCTGGTTTATAGGACTGACACTTAAAGAACAGTGTGGGTACAGCTGGAGTAAAGCATAGTTTAGGCCATCTGGCACTAAGAACTAGGTTTAGGAGCAATGAAGAATGCCAGAAACTCAAGGAGAAGATATAACCAATCAGAGAACAGAAGATAAAATACAAGGGGCAGAGCTTAAAAGAGAAGCCCCTTCCCCTTAAATGCCAGATCAGAATTCTAAATCTCAGATCTCCATTAGAGAATTTTCCTTAGCTCCACTCTGAGAAATATTTTAACACTTTCATTTCAGTTAGTGAGATCCTAGTTGAGCATATTGTCTCATTGAGGATAGGCATAGAGGAATATGGGTAAAAGGTTTAGGATCAGAATAAAAGAAGAGAACAAGGGGCTGGAAGAGCATCACAATAAAACTGAACCTGAGCTGAACAGGCACTTCAGAGAAGATCCTCAGTAGAAATTCGCTGGTGCGGCCGTGCTGGAACATGGTTGGAACAAGCACATAGTTGCCCTTCTTCAGATACTTGCTCAGAAACACAGTACGGGTGTCAATATAGGTGGAAGTCCCAGCACGTTCCTGAATATACAGGTGGTGGAGGCGGAACCTACGATTCATCTCCACCTAGAAGCCAAGAAGTGGAAGCATTCCATTCTATTAACATCAGAGCTTTTCTATTAGAAGATCCCACTTCTACAGTCTTCTTTAGCCCTTCATAATTGGCCTAACTCTAAAACCTCCTAACTTAGGTTGAATGCTCTTACTCTTTCTGCTCTGAATGCTGTTCTCACCTTGAAGAGCTCAAAACCAATGATGTAATTGTCAGGTCTTCCCATTCGGCGGTAAGTACGGAGGTCCTTTTGTTGCAGTGACATGATAACCTTATGGCCGTCCTCAGGCACGGTGAAGATGTACTGATGGTAAGAGGCCATCAAAAAGATGAATTAGCACTCCCACTTAAGATAATCTAGCCTAAATTTGGGGAAATCAAATTCTATAATGGGAAGCAGAGTCTCCAGTTAATTTCTGGGCTTTACTATTGACCAGAAAATGACATAACAGGAAATTAATTCACATCTAAGTAAAGATCATTATAATTACTTCTCATTATGGCATCCAGCATAGACTGAAAACTCCATTTTTAGGGCTTTGGTGTCAAAGTCGGTAAGTTTTAATATATATGTTCCTGATAAGTTATTATTTTCTTCTTTTTATTATAACTTCGTGTTTAAAGCTAGATACAGAAATATTCCAGAATTCACAAAAACAGAAAGCATTCTTATTTGACTCAATAAGACTTTGCCACACAGCTATGACATGTGTGCAATCAAGGCAAGGGCCCTACATGTCAAACTGGTGTATACACATACAGAAAAGCAATTCACCAAGTTTGGTACAGTGGTGTGGTACCTGAAACATTTCTAGAGTTTGTAAGTGGAAGTGAAGTAGAGGAGGGGTAACAATAATGAACGTTATTTAGGGACAACTAAGATGAAAAATATGAAGAAGCTTATGAGTTAAGTAAGCCAATTTTCCTAGCCTTAGTGTTCTCCAAAATGCCTGGCCAATGAGACCTGTAGGGATAGAGATAGATATGTCCTTGGACAGTGAGGAAACAACCCAACCATAGTTATGTCTGCTATGCTTTAGCACATCTTCATGCAGGCTACTATAAATTCAGGGTGCAGATGCTTGTGAGAGTCTTGTTGTTTTCTTGGAATGTTCCTGGCCAGGCCACCTATAATGTCACCTATAATAGGATTGTGGTGGTAAATAGAGTGAAGGAAAAACTGATGGGGCAGTGATGTAAATCCTGAGGAGGGGGAAATGACCTCATTCTCAAAGAGAAAAAGCAAAATGATGGGTTTCAGAAATGTAACCTATATAAAAAGGATTAAAAATATAATGTGTGTTTCAAGTGAACAATTGAGCAGTAAAGGCAAATTAGGAAGAACTGAAACAACATCTCTCTCTGCTATGTGAGACCATGCTCTCTATGTGAGACAGATATTCTCTCTACTATGAGAGACCATCATCAGAAAGCAGGAGTTACAAGCTTTAACATTCAGAACAGGAGAGAGGCAGCTGGAGAAACTGACTCAGATTTGAACATGTTACCAAGGTAAGTCTCTGCAAAGATACCTTGTTTTCTGGGTCTTACAATCATCTGAGTCAATCCCTGGGGATAATAGTTGATGACTATTATGCAATAGATTCAAAGACCTGATACTGAATGAATACTCTGGAGAGGACTAAAGTGAGATCTGATTCTTACTGATTCAATAGCTTGGAGGCAAAGAACAGTAATTGATTTTAACCTGAGGATTCTGCAGAAAGGTATCACGGTTGTTATAGCAGCCTCCTGATCGGTTCATCAGAGGGTCATCATCCACAGTCCAACATCCCACCACTGATTCCAACTCCTTGCGGCCAAAAACAGGGTTATTCACATTGCGGCAGACATTCAGTTTATGAAAGTTGTGGCAAAAATCTTCCAGACTCATCCTAAATGGAAGGAACAGGGAAAGAAAGAAAAATGGTACTTGGTCTGCCTTTCTAGTAAGAGACACAAATTCCTGTAGCAGAAAGACTTCTCACCAAAATTCTCCATCATCAGACATCACAAGACCCAGATTCTTGCGATCTGTTACAGTCAGTTGCTGCCACTCTTCGGAACTAAAAGCAAATAAAGGATAAAAAAAAAAATATGTCAGTGTTCTTGCCAGGAAGTCAAAAGAAGAGAATACATGAGAACCAGGCCTAGTGTATTTTATCTCTGGCTGGGTTGCAGACCACAGTCCTGACTAAAGCTCAGAGATATTCCTGTTGATAGCTCATGATCAATCTAGACGGCTAGGTTTGGAAGAATCACAGAGCTTTGGAGGTGTAGTGAACTTTCACTCACATTTCACTCCAGGGGCCACTCCATTCTTGTCTTCCCAATGGGTTCCTCAGGCGAACCATGTACAGCTTCTCAGCACTGAAGACTTCGACAAGTCTTTCTCCAAGGCGGAACTTGCGAATATCAGTCATGGTATAGGTGTAACCCTTCAGTAGACCCCAGTCTGTTTCAACTTCTTGTTCCTCTTGGCTAGGTGACTGAAAGCAAAGAAAGATACATAAGAACATAGGAATTAGAAGACCCCAGTCTCGATCCCCTTCTATCTTGGTTGGTTCATGCCAGTATGATTGAATGAAGTTCTTCCCCAGGTAAATGGAAATCTGATCCTGATATATAGTTTATTACAAAAGTAAACAAAAGAGAGAAAATAAAGTAACCAGACAAATTACTTTAAAATTCCAATGGAAGGGGAGGAGGACCTCCCCTATCCGTGGACTTGGAGAGGGGCATAGGAGGAGATGAGGGACAGAGGGTAGGATTGGGAAGGAAGGAGGGAGAAGGCTACAGCTGGGATACAAAGCGTATAAACTGTAATTAATATTAAAAACTTAATAAAAAAAGAAAAATCCAAATTCTAAATAATTACTGCCCTACATAAATATGAAATGTGATTCAAAAAATGTGGTAGGGACAATCTATTTTTTGAGGGAACAGTTATAACTTCAGGAGCCAAGACGATAGTAATAATTTACCAAAAGTTATTTACAACACCTTTGATGGTGCCTTTGCTCTCAGTGGAATGACTTTTCAAAGGGATTAAAAAAAAATCAATGTTCCTTAGTCTCCAAGCCAGGACTCCATAACTATGTTAGCTTTCTGAGTCTCATTATTTGACTCTTATGTGAATCTTTGGGTTTACTACAATGTTCCCAACTAAATATTTTTATCCTTTGTGCCAGACATGAACATAAAATGTTTGTTTTGGGTGAACACAAACCTCAATGGAGCAGCAAATTAGACCTCCTTTGGTGAATGTTTTGTACAGTTCTCTGAACAGCTTGTACTTCTCCTCAACAAGGTCCATGTATCTGCCTTTCTGCATGTCAACAATCTCAGCCAATGTGCCCGTGAAGTCCATGATGATATCAGTGATGGTCAAACCATCCAAAGCCTCATAACAGCCCAGCAGCCTGGAAGCAGAGTTATGTCAGGAAGATGAATTATCCACGTCACTGGCATCATTTTCCCAAGAATTAAAACAATTCCTGCTCAGCCTTTACCAGCTGGCTTTTCTCTGCATATGACGTGGGAAATACTCTGAGATTATGATACAATTAAATATTTCTAAGCTTAGGCTACGTTGATAAATGCTAGTCCATACAGAAACTTCTTCCTACAGGCAGGTGAAAGACAAGGTTAAAAGCAGATAGCAATTCCATGTGAATTTCAGATTCACAACCTGAAAAGTTATATAGGAGACCTAAGATTAACAGAAACCAGAGCAGTTGATTCCTCTGTCATCTATGAACTCTGAGAGGCAGGCTCAAGGCTAGAGAAATGTTATTAACTTACAGAGATGCAGCCCAGTTTGAACTCTGGGGTTGAATGGAGGGAGAATGAGTGTTCAAAGACAAATATAATCTCTTTTTCTTCATGTATCATGACCAGAGAGTAGTTAACCCCCTCCTTACTTTGCATAAGCTTTTTCCAGTAGAGCATTCCAAAACTCATTCATGGAGGTGGAGAATGAGAAGACCAGATCTCCATTGATGGTGGGCAGCAAATCATCAATCACCACCTCCGTCCATTCTCCAAAGTGCCAGAAACGGAAGCGAAATATTCCAGCATATTTTTCTGGCTTTCGAGGATCCCACTCCTGTTCCTTATGGTTGGGAATTGTCTAGAAAGGTGAGAACATTTAGTCCAGTATTACTCACAAGACAATATCCAGATATAGAGATTATAGTGAATTCCTGGAAAAACCATATAGCAAATGGAAGTTTTCCATATATACTTGCTTTGAGACTAGGTTATAAGAACCTAGGATATGGTATCTTGTCCACAACTTCTGTTTGCTTGGATTAGTTTTGCTGTCTGTGTTATCACCATATCTGCCATTACTGCTCTAAATACATCTGATACTGGAAAGACAGCTGCAGGGGTTCCTATAGATAATCAATAAACTAGATGATAGACTATCCACATAGATTCATGATCAAATGTTTAAATACAAGAACAGGACATTAAAAAGTAAGATGAGAGCTGCAGAGATGGCTCTGATTGAGAGAATTTACTCCTTAATCATCAGTACTGGAGTTGGATCCCAGTACACAAGTAAGAAGTCAAGTGTCCCTGCCACAGCTTGTGACCCCAGCTCCTCAGAAGGGAGAGACAGGAGGATTTAGGGAATGCGATAGCTTTCAGATTCATGGACAAAAACATCAGTTCTGCTTCAGAGATAGACCTTGCCTCAAAATGAATAAGTCAAGAGTGTAAAATCAAGTCACCAAATGCACTCTTCTAGCCTCCATGAGTGAACATAGAGTGCACACACATGTATTCATGCACATGTCCTCACACACATAAGCAATAGAATAAATCTTAAAATTGAAACCATTGAAAATACAACACTTACTCTGTTTGCCCTGTCTAGAGTGTCATGTATATTTTTTATTCTACATAATTCAGATTTTAATCATGTTATTAATAAAAATCACATTTTTGAAATTCAATTTTTATAACAATTGCACACAAATAACCAAAATCTATTTTTATGAGTAGAACGCTTATTGACATAAGTCAAATGTTCTTTGTTATTTTGAATTTTATCTGAATATTAAAGGATTCTTGTACTATTAATAATTTATTAAGACTCTTTCAGAGACTCCTTTCTATTTTTCTCACATTTTCTGTTATGCACATATGTGTTAATGACTTTTAGCTCCTACTTGTTTCATAACAAGTTAATGCAAATAATACAATATGAAGAAATATTGAGTCAAAACACTACAAGTGACAAGAAAAGAGCAGGTAGTATATGTGACAAAGCAAGTACAGCGAAATGTCAATATTAGAATCTAGTGTATATGCATTTCCACTGTAAAACACACCTTGTCTTTATTTGTGAAAACTCTTACAACAGAAACGAGTTACTATGTTCTAGCTTCAAGAAATAGAATGATCTTGAAAAGCTATGAGCTGATTTTCTGTCAAGTTATTCAAGAAGAAAATGGGAATAAACTAAGATCCCACAGAAAAGTTAATACCTTTGTCCAGTGTGACTCCTGAACAGCCAAACAGGAAAATGCAGGGATCATTGACTTGTTCCCCAGTCTTCCCTGGATCAGCTGATGGTTGCTGATGTTACCCACAATCAGATGGGGGTCATCAGAAATGTCCTGGGGATATAGTAATTGATTATGCAGGAGTCAAGGAGAAGTTGAAGAGTCACTAGAAGCTGAGCTAAGTCTTTATAAAGGAGAAAGGGTTGAGTGACGCTCAGGTTTTTATAGATGGGATAAAGGAAAAGTTGGGGAGATTGGTGGTAAAAACACAAAGCAGTGGATAATTTGCACAGAAAAAAGGCTGAGTGGGGAATGAGTGAAGCTATGGAAGAAGAGAATGGAATGAGATAGGATGGCTTGTGGTGCTAGAAGGCCTTTGTCATTGGGCTTTGGAAACATTTTCACCACAGCAGTGAACACTGACTAGAAGACTAGAAGAATTTGCATGCTGCATTCTAATCTCATTTTTGTCAGGATGAGATTTCCCTGAAGTATCAATGCTTGGAAGGAGGATTACCTTTAAGCGACAAGGTCTAATAGAAGTGAACATTAGTGCACCTGTCTCTTTAAGATGATGAGTCCTATAGGAGACCATACAGGAAGTCCTATTCTAACACAAAGCAAAGCTAACAGCAGTTTCTATGACAACCAGCTTTCCCATCCCTCACCTTTGTATGAATACAAATGACAGTAGCATTAATAGCAGGTGTTAATAGACCATTCACAGGACTATTTCAAAGGACACTGTCCCCACAGTGTATATTCCAAAATTATCTAGCCAAAGAGTGGTGGCAGTATTTGCTGGGAGAATATATGTGTATTTTTATTTCAGTATATAATTAGCTGGTCATTCCCACTGTGAATAGGAGAAATGAAAGCTAAATAGTGTAACTGCAACAAAATAGAATGAAAACAAGATGAACCTATTTTCATAGTATATTTAGTGCCTAAAGAGAAAGAATCCCATAAGTTCCTTAGGTGATGGAATGGATTCCACAGTGAGTGACAGAATACTTGAGTTGACTACTGATTGGTCACTGGACAAGTAAGAGACAATGAGGTGTAGCAGATAGAGAGACAGATATAAGCCAAGGAAAAGCACTCTACAGGACATCATGTAATTACAGACATGATGTGACTCAGAGCGTTAACACTTGCAGAGCTCAAAGACATCAAATCCCAATTAAGTCTTGATAAATGGAAACAGTTTCATGGAAGTGGTTGTTGGCCCATAAGTTGACCTTCTGTATATCTTGTTAAAATAAATCCAAGTTACAAATAGAAAGAAAATCTAGGCACACACCCTTTAAATTATTAAATAGAAAGCAATTTCTTTTTTCTGGTACACAATGTCTAGTTTTTTTTTTTTTTTTAATGGATATACTTCTTGATGAAGCACACTACAGAGTGAAGCATTCCATACATCTGTTTGAAGCCAAAAAAAGCTCTAGAAAGAAATAGGCATTCTGGGCACTGACACATCCAAACTGAAAATTAACTGGGCATCGACCTGCCAAAAGGAGCCTGTTAGGTGGCTTTGTCAGATATGAGTCTGCTGGCCTTTTTTGTTTCTCACTGTCTTTTGTCTTGGGAGACTACTTCTATCTTACTAAATATTTTATGGTTTGTCAGCTGCTTTTCTTTGAGCATAGATCAAGTGTGTTGGAGGAATCAAATTCTGGTGCTTCTTCTCTCCATTTCTCTGCTTTATCTAACATGAAATTAAGAAGCATTGCCGTTACTCCCTCAGTCGGACATTACCACTTTATTTGGAACAAGATATTAAATTATGCCCTAACTTCTTGGATACAGATGAAACAGAGGATTGCTTCCTAGCATAGAAAACAGCCAAATGAGTATTGATAGGTGGAAAAAATGCTTTAATATATTTTAAGGCAAATTAGTTGCTGGTTTCATGTGGAGTTGCTAGGAGTTGGAGTTACTTTTGCAATGTGTTTAATTGAGATAAGCAGGAACCTACACCTAGTCAATAATTTTAATATGTGAACTTCTCAGATAAGGGAGTAAAAAGACACACAAACAGATGCAAAATGAAGAGCTGGGTTATTAGTATCCTCTTTGAATGACTTGAATACAATTATTATCAATAGCATGCTTTACAATCTTATAATACCTGTTCAAAATTTCATGTGGAATACTTAAGAGTGTGTTTTAAAACACAGTTAAAATCATAGGCTAGCAAAACCAGGAGAAAATTTAAAGACTCTCTAGATTTCTTATTTTACAGTGAAAGAAACAGGTTGATCAGATAAGAGCAGCCACTTGAGTCTCTAGTTATCTATCTAATCACTAGGACATCTCGGTTTAGAACTTTGATTCTTCATAAAAGCGTAATATTAAAGAAGGGAGAGGATGGACATCAGAAGAAGGAAAAAACAGGAAACAACCTAGGAACCTGCCACAGAGGGCCTCTGAAAGGCTCTGCCCTGCAGATTATCAAAGCAGATGTTGAGACTTATGGCCAAATTTTGGGCACAATACAGGGAATCTTATGAAAGACATGGGAAATAGTAAGATCTGGAGAGGACAGGAGGTCTACAAGGAGAGCAACCAAACCAAAAATTTGAACACAGGGGTCTTTCCTGAGACTCATACTCCATCCAAGTACCATGAGTGGAGATAACTTAGAAACCCTGCACAGATGTAGCCCATGGCAGTTCAGTGTCCAAGTGGGTTCCATAGTACTGGGAACAGGGACTGTCTCTGACATAAACTGATTGGCCTGCTCTTTGATCACCTCCCCCTGAGGGGGAAGCAGCCTTACCAGGCCACAGAAGATGACAATGCAGCCACTCCTGATGAGACCTAACAGACTAGGATCAGAAGGAAGAAAAAGAAACCCTCCCCTACCAGTGGACATGGGGAGGGGCATGCATGGAGAAATGGGAGGAAGGGAAGTATTGGGAGGGGAGGAGGGAGGGAACTAGAGGGGGGATACAAACTAAATAAAGTGTAATTAAAAATAAAATTAAATTAAAATTAAAAAAATCAATTCACAATTTTGTGGCATCCCAGATAAAAACAATGGCATAATGCCATTTTAAATAAAGATTTCTTTTCACTTCAAAAAAAAAAAGGTATTCATGGTGTCAGCTGGCCCATCCCTTTCTCTTTAAGCTTGTCAATGATCCTCTGCAGGGGGATAATATTGGGCAGCTACCCCATTGAGATCTATCCCAATATTGTATACTCTTTGCTCAACACTCCATTATTTGGAAGATTTTCTGAACTCTTGGATTTAAAAGAACATCACCCATAAGCACTGATTTCTAGAATTCAATAAATCAGTCTTGTAACTACATGCAAGTACCACTATGTGGGAGACATGAAACAAGTCTTTCTAAAGACATAGCTTATGCCTCTTACACAAAACATTAAAAGACTAGAAAACAGCCAAAGAGTTAGAAAAGATTAAAATGAGTCAATGCAAATCCAACAGCACTAATAACTTTCCAGAAAAAAAAGAAAAATAATGAAATGGCTCTTAAGTGACTTTTACTGTGTATTAGGATACACTGGATGTCTTCCTGTTAAACTTAAAGGAAGGTTGGACTATTTTTCTGTAACTCCAACCTGAGATGCAGAGCATAGACAGGACAATTCAGACTGAGCCATGCTGGTGTGGTAGAAATGGGGTTCAATAAAAGGCCACAGCTCATATATCCATACTGTCAGGGTGACTTCAGAGTAGTGAGGAGATATAGAAGAGGCTGTGTTCCTAATGGCTCCAGATGTGCTGGCATGGTTAAAGGGATTCTTGAACTGAGCTGTTTGGCAAAGCAAAATAATTCTTAGGTAAAATATACATAATACTAAGAAATTGAACATAAGAAAAGCTGGAGCATTCCCCAAATACTATCACCCCAAGATAAATGTTCTGTAAAAATCATATCTTTTCCAAGAAATATATTTGCCTGGCCGAACTTTGAGGAACATCTCAATTATTCTCACCTCATCCCTATTCCCAGAAATCTCTGATGGGAAGAGACACACAATTACAAGATCTGTAGCCCTGCAAACATTACTCTATTTGCAACAGTTAAATGCAGACCTTTAGCATTTCTTTATGCAAGGAAGGCAAAAAGAATTGAGATTCAGGGTAAAACATCAGGAACCACAGAAATATAAAATATTTCTTAAATAACCAGCATCCAGAAGAATGGAGGCAAGTCTTTTCCACACTATCTGTGTAAACAATAGAAAACACAGAGCCACTTTCTGTGGAAGACATGATGTCTGGAGACCAGAGAAAATTCATGAGCCATCTTAGTCAAAATTCTCTACCAAGGTTTCACAGTTCAACAGTAGATGGAAATTTTATTAGCACACAGGAGTATTGCTTCTATTGTCATTCCTTCGCTTGCTATCTTCTACCTAAACATAAATATTCTTCTTGGTATGATTTCCTTTATAAGATTTCCCCTGCCATTCTTATAACCATGATTTTAACCTGGAACTTCTTTACCCTCCTGTTTCACCCAGGTGATGTAGCAAAATGGCCACTGTGTAGAGTGCTCCATGAAGGAATACGATACAAAGCTCACTGGCGTTAGATGCAGAACTTAGAAGTTGACAAAGAGAGTTGACAGAAGATCTTGTGCAGGAGCCCTTTTCTTCTTCCACAGCTGGCTGCACAAATCCCCAGGAGGCTTTGTTTCATCTAAGTCAGGGATTAGATGTGTCTGACTCTGGGCCACTATTGTAGGTGGATATGAGTCAATCAGGAAAAAAGCCAGAGTGGTTGGAGAGAACTAGAGAAAAGATTTCTGTGGGAATTTGGCACATTGATTCAGCCTAAAATTTTTACCTGCAGACTCAAAATTACACTGAAATTTCCTGGAACTTTCCTGGAGATAACCTAGAACCCCTGCACAAATGTAGCCCATGGCAACTCAGTGTCCAAGTGTGTTCTATAGTAATGGGAACAGGGAATGTCTCTGACAGGAACTGATTGGCCTGCTCTTTGATCATCTCCCCCTGAGGGGGGAGCAGCCTTATCAGGACACTGAGGAAGACAATGCAGTCAATCCTGATGAGACCTGATAGGCTAGGATCAGAGGGAAGAGGAGGACCTCCCTTATCAGTGGACTGGGGAGAGGCATGGGGTGGAGAAGCGGAGGGAAGGTAGGATTGGGAGAGGAGGGGGAGAGAGCTACAGGGGGGATACAAAGTGAATAAATTGTAATTAATAAACAGAAAAAGAAATAACAAGCAAAAAAAAAAAAAAAAAAAAAAAAACGGTGGTGTTGAAAAGGTGCTTGGAAAGGCTGTCTTTGGGTTTCTTAACCTTTTCCAACACCAAGTTTCCAAGTAGAGAACATGGATTCATTTACGATGGAGCAGCATCAACACAATGAGGATAAATCAGAGTAGTGTTTGAAAGGAAGGTACATAAGTATATGTTTGTAAAAAGAGTCCCAAACAATACTATGATAGGAAGAACACTTGTTTGGGCTTTGAAGACCAGTCCTGGATTGATTCTTAGCTTGCCAGTGGTTGGACCCTTAGTGAATCTTTTTTTTTTCTTTCTTTCTAATTTTTTGTTTCTTGTGTAGCCTTGGCTGACCTGGACTCACTAGACTTGCTTTGTAAACCAGGCTGTCATTGCACTCACAGAGATCTGCCTGATTTTGCCTCCCTGAGTACTGGGTACTCCACCATGCCCCGCAATCCCTGAGTGAATCTTTACCTTCTTGGAAATCTTCATCAGCATGAAAGGCAAAATACCTATTGTTCACAGTCTTGTTTCTATATTTGGTGTGTGTGTGTGTGTGTGTGTGTGTGTGTGTGTGATTTGGGCACAAACATGACATCCATGTGGAGGTCAGATGACAACTTTTGGAAACTTGTTCTCTTTTTCCACCAGGTGGATTCCATAGACCAAACTCTGGTCTACAAGCTTCCTGGCAAAGTCTTACCCGATGAACCATGTTGCAGATGCCTGCTCTTTCATTTGATATATATATATATATATATATATATATATATATATATATATATATATTTTTTTTTTTTTTTTTTTTTTTTTTGAGACAGCATTTCACTGCATTGCCCTGGCAGTCCTGGAACTTGCTCTGTACACTAAGCTGGCCTCAAACTCAGAGATTTGACTGCCTCTGTCTCAAGAATGCTGAGATTAAAGGCAAGTGCCACCATGCCCAGCTCCCTGTTATTTTTTTTAAAACCAGGAAAGGGAATTACATCAAAGAAATTGTAACATACCTACCTTGCTAAACCATGGTTAGTAAAGATGAAGTGAATAATATATAAAGAACTCCAATATATAATGAAATCTATACTAGACGTGTCATAAATGCAATTCCTTTTTCCTTTCCTGTTGTGTTCATTCTCTACCCTTACACACACACACATACAAACACACACACACACACACACACACACACACACACACACACACACACA
>NW_026589137.1:9331206-9337041 GCF_907164565.1 Psammomys obesus | reverse complement strand
ACACACACACACACACACACACACACACACACACACACACACACACATACACTCCTTACCATTGAAACTTAACTCTAGAAGGAGATAGTTTGTCTTAGACTAAAAAATAGACTGTTGTCATTAATTATTGAGTGTTTCCTCTCCCTGTGAATACACCTAGAATTAAATATACAGAATTTGGATGAAGAAGACAAAGTGCAAAGAACTGAGCCAAGACAGAGGGAGAAAGATGCATCAAACGACATGCCAGCAGAGGAAGCACTGTCTACTTTGTTCACATCTGGGAAATGGCTTCATGTAGTCTTCCAAATTTGCCGCCCACCAGATATCTTTCCACCTCCTCTAGGACTTCACCTCATCAATCATCCTGTCTCTTGCACCTTCAACTTCCTCTTTACTGTTTTTACTCCTTAGCTTGCAACTATGCTCAAGTCTGTCCTATTTTTAAAAGATACGTACCCAATATACTTCTCTCAGTTCCCTGCTTCCCTTTTAGCTACTTTTGGCACTTGTTATCACCATCCATTCATAGGTTTAGTGACCTGACAAGAATAAATAACAAATACTTTTATTCAAATATTTTTAAGGGGTGGGAGATCTTACATCTTTGTATTCTTAACAGATTTTAATCATTTTTCCTAGATTTTTATTGCAGGAAAGCAGAATTATCTACAAAGATGTCAACAACTTAGAGGCTTAGAAATGTAGCTTCCACCACCCTTATATTTTCTCTCTCATTTCTTATTTTTGATACTGGGGTCTGGATCTCTGCTTTATTGCTGAGTTACACTACCAGGCACTACACTTATACTTTTAATAGGTATCATGCTTTGTGAATCAACACTAGTCACTAGGGTATCTAGGTCTGAAGATTTTCACTCTTCAGGAAAACATAATATTATAGAAAGAACCTCAAGACTTCCACTGATCCATTCCTTTCTTCACATATCATAGAAAAAATACTTATTGAAACCAATGTATCTTGGCACCACTGGGTGGCAATGTGCATGAACTAAAATAACTCTTGGAATTCCATTTAAGAGTTTAATCAGTGGAAATTGCAACAACAAAATGAATTTCGATTCCTTAAAGACAAACACGGAATTGTTGACTAAGGTAGTTCACAACCACACACACACAAAAACATTTCCTTACAAATGGTGTCTTTGGGTCTAAGAACTTGCACTTTCTAATATCTTCCCATGGCCCATAAACCTGATCATTGGGAAAGATCTCTACTAGATTATTCTTTTGTCCAGTTGTACAATCTTGATAAAGCAAGGTTGCTAATTATTTTCCAGAGTCTATCACTGTATCTTATTGTACATTGGGCTCTAGCTTATGGAGAGTTGTTGAACGCTGCCGTGAGAAACCATACATAGATGTTCCATTGAGACCCATAATGACTATTAGTAGTTAATATTTTTAACTAAATTTTTATTTTTTTGCATTAATTATAGTTTATTCACTTCGTATCTCAGCTGTAGCCCCCTCCCTCATTCCCTCCCAGTCCTACTCTCCCTCCCTCATCTCCTCCCATATCCCTCCCCAAGCCCACTGATAGGGGAGGTCCTACTCCTCTTCCCTCTGACCTCTAGCTTATCAGGTCTCATCAGGCCTGGTTGCATTGTCCTCCTCTGCAGCCTGGCAAGGCTGTTCCCCGCTTAGGTGGTCAAAGAGGCTGCAACTGAGTTCATGTCAGAGACAGTCTCTGTTCCCATTCCTAGGGAACACAATTGGATACTTAGCTGCCATGGGCTACATCTGAGCAGGGGTTCTAGTTTATATCCATGAATGGTCCTTAGTAGTTAATATTAATTAATTAAAAGACTTTAATTGTACGTGAATCTCATTAGGTACTACTGGATGTGAGATTACCTTTAAGATAGTGTGATAGGCATTTAACTAAAGAGACAAGAGTATAATTTCTTTCTAGATTGCAACAGTTACTCAAATAAAATTTTAAAAACAAGAAGCATAGTATATATCCTTTTCTGTTGTCAGTTTTTATATGATTAATCAATTAAAATTTTAATCTCTTCAAGCTAAAGCCTATTTTAAAATTATTTCTGTGTAAGGTGATGGATATGTCAATTTATTTGTGTTAGTCATTTTAAATTGTGAAGACATATGAAAACATCACGTCATCCACATATATGTATGTGTATGTGTCTTATCTGTTAATTACAACTCAACAAAGAGAGAGACAGCAACAGTGAATGAAACAAAGGAAGGAAGAAGACTGGCTTCTGAATTTTTCTAAATAGGTCAATGTAAGTGAAATAGTTGGTTATGTGGAGTTTTGAATCAAAAGGAGATCAAGGAGACAGAAAATTGGGAGAAAAAGGAGAGGTACCTGAGGACGTTTCCATACAACCTTTCCTGGAAGCAGACGGTTGAAAAATAGGGAGTCATTCTCCGGCAAGAAGGTAGGGTCACAGAAAAGCCGGCCATCTTTCATGCATTCCTGCTTCAGTTCTTGGTATTTCTGGTTTTTGAAGAGCTTCAGAGGAGGACCCATAGTATCGAACTATGTCTAGAATAACAACAACAACAACAACAAAAATGTTACTTTGGAGGAATTTCTCAGTTCTTTCGAGGATTACCTAAAATTCCAAAGATGACGGGTTTTGCAGTGGCTTTCTCCAAGGACCTTCACACTGAGGGAAAGTCACTATGTTCAAGACAAGAAGAGTCAAAGTCCAGATAAATATTAGATTCTGGGTGAGCACCTAACCAATTTAAGACCTCAGTTTGTTTATTTGCCAAATGGTGCAAAACAGACTTTAACAGTCTCAATGGGAAAATAGGTAACAGATGTGAAGACTGCCAGCTAAGCATAAATCACTATAACGTAAAAGGTAATTTTCCATTTATTCCATTTATACTGATGTGGAACAGCTCAGAAAATGTACATTTTGAAATTTGATAAAAAGGGTGAAAAATCACTATACCCTGTTCAGAATGAGTCAGTGTCCTGGAGCATTGTACATTTGGTACATAGGGGGGAAATATCCTCTTTCACTTCTAACAAGTCCTTTTACACAGCTACTTTCATTTTATCATTTAAAGTACTTGTGTGTTTTCCTATTAGCCAAGAAGGCTAATATATTTTATTAAAACAAAACAAAGCTCAGCAGATGGCCTTCAAACACACATAAAAAGATAGAAAAATAATGATTTTTTTTTTTTGCTTCAAAGCATACAATCATTTGCAGACTCCAAAATCAAAACGCAGACTCTGAAATTCAATTACACTGATTTGATAGACTATAAGTTTTTAATCCCATGGCAATATAATACATTGTGTTGTTTCCTTTTCTTTGAAAAGAAAAAAAAAGTAGAAGAAGAAAACATCACATTGCTAAACAAAATTAGTCTAGAGGTTTTTCACGCAAAGTCTGTCAGACTGCCGCACACTCAAATGTCCTAAACAACTGGTTTGTGTGAAGATAATTTAAAGGGCAAATTTGATTTTAAATAGCCATGTAGTGATAATAGATCTTTCTATGTCATTACTTGATTCACAAGGATAGATTTGTAATGAACTGAATGATTTTCCTCTGACATTTAGTAGTAAATGAAAAAAGGCTTGTGAAATTTTTATGGTGTCAGCTACATTAAGCCTTTATTCCTATGATTTTTAAGAGCTCAAGACAATTAAAACTAAAAACCTATGGTCCGGGGTTCTAAAAAAAAAAAAATGGATGCAATTTTCAGAAACAAAAGCATAAAAGCAAATGTCCAAATTGGCTACATCAGCACTGTTTGGGTGTGTGCATGTGCAAGTGAGTGTGGGTGTGCAACTTCGTGCGTGTGCATGCGTGTGTGTGTGTGTGTGTGTGGTGTTATGTATGGGGGTATATGCCCCAGTTTCTACCTCATATCTCCCTTTTAGAAGCACTGGGACTCCACATGTCTACTACTTCTACATTCAATTTTCTCTGATTCCTAGGGAGTTAAATTCATCTCCTCCTGCTTTCCCAGCACATTTGTTCCTCACTAAGCCATCTTCCAGGCCCTACTGTGACGTTTACTATTTTCTAATACCAATCTATTAGGTCATTGCACACTCTTTAGTATTGTAGTGCACTGCCTCATGATGAAACAATTTTCCCATTGGAAAACCATAAACCTTTAAATCCAATTTCTCAGTGTTATTTTATGACAAGGCTATTTGCAAGATATGCATAAAGAGCATGCTCTTTCTCTTAATTTAAACATTAGGAGACTGAACATAACCACCATTTCTCCATAGCCTTATTTATTGTCATTTTTTTTTCAAATTAGGATTGTAGAGACACTGCAAAATACCAATGTGCTTTCTACTAACCAGATTTAAACCTGTTCCTGTGTTTTAGATATTAGCGTGTTTTGGTGTTTTTGGCATGGGTGGCATTAGTAATAATTCTCAGGTAAGCATCAGTGCCAACCTGAGTATTTTCCCAGAGTCCTTTTCAGAGCCTATTACAAATGAGCTCTAATTTTCATGTATGTTCAAAGTTACAGCAAATCTTCTCCTGTTTCTTGCTTTCCTTAGAAGTTTTGGTGGATTGCCAGAGGCTGGGGGCTGAAAATATGGGACAGCCTGAGGCAATTAGGATATTTAGTTTGCCAGAACCTCCTAGCGCCTGAATGTTCTGGATAAATGGGTATTTCCTGCCCCGGGGAAGCCATGTGCTCTCACAAAGTCTCCTTTGCTAATCAGACAAATAGTAAGGCTCACAAAGGCTTGCAAAAGGAATGTGTTACAAAGAGACCCTGTCTAAACACAGAAGCAGCATCAATTCAACAAAATTGGGTTTGATTTAAAGATAACAAAATAGGGCTGGCAAGAATACTAGTGGGGAAGGATACTTGCTACCAAGCCTTATGACCTGAGTTCAATTCCACAAGAACCACATGGTTGAAGGAAGAACTGGTTTCCACAAGTTGTCTTTGAAAACACACACACACACACACACACACACACACACACACACACACACATACACTAAACAGAAACCAAACTAAAAACAAGCAATACTACAATCCAGGTACGGCTACGTCAGAGACATAATGTATAGCTGGTATTGGTGGGCCAAATCTTTGTAGAACGAAAACCTTTTGCATGTAGATGTTTACATTATATGGACACATGGAGAAATATGTTTGAACTTTCATTGGAATATAACTGTACTCCCAAGTCCTGCTTAACTTACATAGTAGTATTGACCCTCATTTCTGACTAGGTAACAATACAACCAACTCTATGGCCTTGATCTCTTTGTGCTTCAGTTTTGGGCTTTTGTTTGTTTGCTTGTTTTTGTTTTTATCGTGAGACTGGAGGCATGTATACTTCACCTTTAAACTACAGCTGTAATTACTCAGTGTAAACCAATTTTAAATAAATAGAAGTGCCATGTGGTTGCAAGATATACATTAAAACTGTCTCATTATTAGGCACCATGTTCATCATCTCCACATTGTACAGGAAATATTTGTTGAGTGGATAAATGCCTTAAGTAGAAAATCAATGTTCGTGTGACAAATTATTGCAATGTGCATTGTCCAAATTAGCTTGCATGCTCTTTCTTTGCAGCAGTCATGATCTGCAGGACATAACCTGTGCCCTTTATTTTCTACTCTCAAAAATGGCAACTCAGAGAAACAGCAGCTGTAGAAACCAACAAGACAGTTCAAACCTCAGTCTGTGAAATGCCAAACCTGAAGGGTTTTTTAGAGAATTTTTTTATTAGTTCAAATGAGGAAATCCTCCAAAATAAACATGATGCCCAACTTTGAGACACTCTGATTAGAATTTATTGCCATGGTAGATATAGATTTTTTTTTTTT
>NW_026589137.1:9322329-9331196 GCF_907164565.1 Psammomys obesus | reverse complement strand
TGTGTGTGTGTGTGTGTGTGTGTGTGTGTGTACGAGTGTGTACATACATAAAAATACATCCTGATGAGTTCTCTTTATATTGTTCATATGCACAAAGTGTTTAGAGCTATAGAATCATCTGAATATCCCTCTCTAAGCAGTCATTAATTTGTGTAGTTTTTCACCCAGTGGTGGTGCATTGTCATATTTTTCACACCCTGGTTGACATGTCAACTGGTGTTATCATTGTGAATTTCATGTTGAGGTGACTACACGGTTATGATTTCATGAGTGCAGCTCTATATCATATAGAGAAGACACTACCTCACTGCAGCTACCCTTATCTTCTGGCTCTCACAATCAATCTACTTTCTCTTCTGTGATGTTTCCTGAGCATTAGGTATATTCATTCATTGTGTTATAGATGTATCAAGTTGGGCTGGGCACCCTACAGTTGTGGATTTCTTTAATGGTTTCCATCTACTGCTAAGGAAAGTGACTTTGATGTGGAGGTAAGATCTACACTTACCTGTAGGTATAGGGATAGGTATTTCGAATGTAGTTAGAAAGTATAGCAATTTAGAAAAATGTCAGGAGTAGATTCTCCTTTAAGGTCTTGACCTCATCAACCACAGTAAATTAGTTAGACTTACTGTATCAGGCATAAATTCCCTCCTATTGAATTTGCTTTCACCCTAGTTAGAGGACTGCTGGTTACCTCCAAGATACAAGTGAAACTATTGCACCTTGCGGCAGCTTACATAGCATATTTATATACTGTGAGAGCTAGTTCTCAGGAAGGAGGCTTCTAGGTCACTTTTAGCTCAATTCCTCCAAATCCTAAGCCTTAAATATAGAATGCCTTCAGCAACAGGGTGTATTTTCAAAGTCGAGAATGAATAAAAGACAACAGCAATTGTCTTTGTACTCTTTTTATTTTTTAAATTGATTTATTTTTTATTAATTACAGTTTATTCACTTTGTATCCCAACTATAACCTCCTCCCTTGTCCCCTCCCAATCCTCCTCTCCCTCCCTCTTCTCCTCCCATGCCCCTCCCCCAGTCCACTAATAGGAGAAGTCCTCCTCCCCTTCCATCTGATTCTAGCTTATCAGGTCTCATCAGTAGTGGCTGCATTGTCTTCCTCTGTGGCCTGGTAAAGCTGCTTCCCCATCAGGGGAAGTCATTAATGAACCAGCCACTGAATTCATGTCAGCAACAGTCCGTTTCCCTTACTAGAGAAACCACATGGATACTGAGCTGCCATGGGGCTACATTTGTGCAGGGGTTCTAGGTTATCTTCATGCATGGTCCTTGTTGGAGTATCAGTCTCAGAAAAGATCCCTGTGCCCAGAACTGTTTTCCTCTCCTTGTGGAACTCCTGTCTCCTCTAGGTCTTTCTATCTCCCCCTTCTTTCATAAGAGTCCCTGTACTCTGCCCAAAGTTTGGCTATGAGTTTCAGCCTCTGCTTTGATACCCTTCAAGGTAAACTCTTTCAGAAGCCCTCTGTGGTAGGCTTCTGTCCTGTTCCTTGTTTTAACTTACACCTTGAAAGGAGGTTTCTCATTCCTGGTATTAGAGATTTTGTTAAATAATCTATGGCTCTTGGAGGAAACATTATCTACCAAGTGGTGGAACTTCATTTAAATTATACACACACATGCATATATATACCCCTACCTCATTTTCCTATTCACCTTTCCTAGTACCTGAGTCTCACTGTCTATGGCCTCACTGAAGTTCTATATACTCACCCCACTGCATGCCACACACACACACACACACACACACACACACACACACACACACACACCATGGTCCTTTTTTCCTTCCTTTATCTTAAACTGGAATTTTACAGAAATCTCTGGGTGTACTGTTTGAAAGCTTTAGATAATAGCCCAATAACTGGCCACTTACTGTCCAGTGCTACATAGTCTGATGATTTTTATCTTAGTCTTCTCTTGTGTCTTTTGCTTCCTCAAGCTTCCATTCTGGATGAATCATTTCCTTTATCCTGGGCATTTTCCAACCTAGAATGTAAAATTGATCTTACTGCAGTGTGCCAGTAGCCATGGTTTAGTGTCCACTAGTGTAGTATGGTTCAGCAGTGCATGGAAGAGCCATTTGCTTTGGGCTAACTCTCTGCATTCCCAGCCTCTTTTGAATTTTTTTAATGGCTTGTTTTTATTTTTACACTTTTGTGAACAATGCTGCCGTAGCCATTTATATACAAGAGTATATATGAACATATGTTTTGATTATTTTTTTAAAACGGTTTTATTTTTATTTATTTTTTTAAATTTTATTTTATTTTATTAATTACACTTTATTCACTTTGTATCCCCCCATAAGCCCCTCCCTCCTCCCCTCCCAGGCCCACCCTCCCTCCCCCTTCTTCATGCATGCCCCTCCCCAAGTCCACTGTTAGGGGAGGTTCTCCTCTCTTTCCTTCTGATCTTAGTCTATCAGATCACATCAGGAATGGCTGCATTGTCTTCTTCTGTGGCCTGGTAAGGCTGCTCCCCGCTCAGAGGGAGGTGATCAAAGAGCAGGCCAATCAGATTATGTCAGAGGCAGTCCCTCTTCCCATTACTATGTAGCCCACTTGGAAACTAAACTGCCATGGGCTACATCTGTTCAGGGGTTCTAGGTTATCTCCATGTCTGGTACTTGGTTGGAGTATGAGTCTCTGGGAAGACCCTTGTGTTCCAATTTTCTGGTTCTGTTGCTCTCCTTGTGGAGTTTCTGTCCTCTCCAGATCTTACTATTTCTCACTTCTTACATAAGATTCCATGCACTCTGCCCACCAGTTGGCCATAAGTCTCAGCGTCTGTTTTGATAGTTTGCAGGGCATAGCCTTTCAGCGGCCCTCTGTGGCAGGTTCCTAGGTTGTTTCCTGTTTTCTTCTTTTTCTGATGTCCATCTTCTTTGCCTTTCAGGATGGGGATTGAGTGTTTTAGTCAGGGTCCTCTCTCTTGATTAGTTTCTTTAGATGTAGGTTTATCCTATGTTATATGTCTATATGAGTGAGTATATACCGTGTGTGTCTTTCTGCTTCTGGGACAGCTCACTCAGGATGATCCTTTCCAGGTTCCACCATTTACCTGCAAATTTCATGATTTCCATAATCCCGTACAGCCAGTAAAGTGTGAACAGAAACCACAAAGAGGATGGGTTGTCAGCTTCCAAACCAAATAGCTTTGGGCCAGTGCTGGGTGGAGTTCAACCAAGACTTTGAAAGAGGGTAAATTGAATTTTTTTTCCTGTTTGGCCTAGTTAACATATAAATATGCTTCATTGAGGAACTAGAAGAACATCCTTTAATGAGGAAAAGTAATTTTGTTTGCCTTGTTACCTAAGGGTTCTAGTGTCTCAATATGAATCAAAAGAAATCTCTGTCTCTATTAATTTAAATTAAAAGTTGAGTGGTTGATAATTTCTGACCATGCCAAACCTACACACAACATTTTTTGGTCACCAAGTCCTTTCTTCAACCAAAAGATTGGTTTTCTCACTGCTTGTCATTTTTTCCAGGCTAGACAAAATTTTCAGGAATACAAGTATTGGACTATTGCTGAAATAGGGGAAGTCGTACTGAGCAAGGTTTGAGTGTAAGTGTTTTTTTTTTTTTTTTCATTTTGTTTTAATGTGAGACCTGAGGATGACAACTCAGTTTGTCAGGATTTCATGGCATAAACTATTACTCACTGATCCATATAATTGGTCCTTGTGAGTATGTATGCATATAGCTTATAATACAGCTGCATGGCTCTTGAGCATAAAAGTTGTAGGTGACAGCATTGGGTCACAAAGTCAAATGTTCAACACAGCTCCATGTTATTGCCTACATCCTAACATAAAGGTAAGGTCAGCTCCAGATAAGTAATAAGCTCTGAGAACCAGATAAGAGGAGACAAAAATATAAACATAAGAAAAAGCAAAACATCAAAAACTGAGATTATCAGAATTCACAAATCAGGAAACATTGTGCAACGTATGGTGGGGATAAATAATGCAATTTGAGAGCTAAGTGCAAACCCAAGGTTTGGGTTCTCATTTTTAGTGCTGGATGCCTAGTAGCAGTAAATCCTCCCTCTTTATTTTTATTAAAGATACCCCACTGTGATTACTCTGTCTCACTTTTCCTTCTACTCAGGTTTTACTCTCTGATTATATAGTCATACTTTCTCCATGAAGCCCTTTTCTTTCACTATCCATCCAAGCTCTCAGAATAATCATCTTGTTTTTATTCAATATGATGTCATAAGGCTCCTACGTAATTATTCTCCAGTGGATCTGGACATAATGGTACATACCTACAATTCCAACAGTTTGGAAAACATTAAGAAATCAGTGTCAACTTGGGCTGCATGAGGATAACTGGAGACATAACTAAGTTAGTGAAGTGCCTGCTCTTAACGCATGAGGATTTGAGTTTGTATTCCCAGAACACACATAAAAATCCAGGCATGGCACTGGGTATGTATAATCCCAGCATTGTGGGAGCAGATGCAGATGAATCCTGGTAGCTCATTGGCTAGCCAATCTAGATGAATAGATGAGTTACAGGGTAAGTGAGTGACCCTGTCTCAAAACACAGGGTGGATAGTCTTAACGGAAGGTACTCACCATCATCAGCTTCTGGTTTCCACACACATGCACACCCCCACAATGCATATACACACATTCATACCAACACATACATATATAACATGTACACATACACACTAAAAGGAAATAAAAACAAAACTTTTACATGTAAAGAGAAGTCCATGAAGGCTAGTGATATGGCTATGGATCAATGGCAGAATGCGTACTTTTGGTGCATGAAATGCCCTGGGTTTCATCACTAATAAAGTATACAATTGTATTTTCCAATGTTTCCTGTTTACATACACTTTGGTCCCATAAGACATCAAAACCTCTTGAGGACAAAAGCTCAGAACTGTGTACGTCTGTACTGCCTATACTGTGAAACATGGGAGGATGGACCAAGTTAGTTTGCAGCAAATACTTGGCAAAGTTTTCAAAAGACATTCATAGGGGAATGAGCAGCAACGTAGCAAGACACTTGAGATGGGTCCATCAGATGTGTACACATAGACACACATACACATACTCACAAACAGGGTGGGAATAGGCAGACAGTGGGAGAAGGAGGGCAGGAGAGGGAAAGAGAGAGGGAGAGAGAAGGAGAGAAAGGGAGAGAACATTTCAAGCAATCTTCTGATCTGGGACAAATGACAGGAGTCTGTCAAAGTTGTACAACCATGCTAAGGTCTTTCAGAACTTATAGAATTAAGAAGAAACAGAAGGCAATAACTTTGAGTTGCTATTAATCTTGGTGGCAAAATAAAGATAGTGGAATTAGAAAAAAAGAATTAGGAAACTTTCCACATAAGGGGAAAGGAGCTCTTTTTCCTCTTAGTAAAATGTCATTCATCTAGCTTCCACTGATTCATGACGTAAAAAAAAAAAATCAGGTGAAGGAACACTATAGTTTATTACAAGAAGATTTTGAAAAAGAAAAATTGCTAAACTAATTAAGCTACCTTTATGTTGGGGGAGGGTGGGGGAGGAAAAGGACTTGTGAGACTTAAAAGACATTTTTTTTCAGTTCTCTCCTAGACTTCATTGGGAGGCTTATTAAACTAATTATAAGCCATTCTTGTCCTTCCTTTCCTTTCGCAAATACTTAGGAATATGAAGACTTCATTTAAAAATCTAGAATTCTGACTTTTTACTATCTTAAATTTCTTTCTATTCTCCAGTTGTCGCCAAGAAAAAAAAGGACTATGATTTCAAAAACCCCAAAGCACTGGAAACCTTCCCTGTGGAATCTGATTTCTTCTTCATAAAATAACTCTATGGCAGAAGTATTGTTTTTTCTGGTGTGTGTGTGTGTGTGTGTGTGTGTGTGTGTGTGTGTGTGTGTGTGTGTGTGTGTGTTAAATAAATACCTTCCAGACATACAGGACGGAAATAGAGTATTGCTTCTTTAAAAAAAATACATCAAACACCAATGCCTCACTCTTTTCCTCAGGACATGTTGCCTCTCAACTTAAAATAACTATCAATTGATAGATGATTCAACAAACTCCAAAAATAATTCTTCTTTATTAATCTCTTAAGTGTTTGTGAATTAATAAGAATGGATTTTTCAAAAATCTAGGTAATGTTTGGAATAGACTCAATTGAAAATACCCTTAGTTTTAGAAGTAAAGACTAGATTAATATTTGCCAAGGGTTAAAGATGAGTATTGCAGGGGATGGTGGGTGTCAGTATAACAGGGAAATACCACAAAGGTAGTCCAGATGATGGCATGGAGCAGTGCTGTGACTTTAGGTGGTGATGCTTGGACTTAATGCAAAAACAATGTCTAGCTACAAATGCATGTACAAAGCTTTGTATGAATAAAATGAGAAATCTCAGTGACTTCTGTCAAGGTCACTGTGCTATAATAGTAGAATTTTATAGAATGTTACCACAGGGGAAAGCCAAAGAAAGACTAAACTGGATCTTGGTGAAGTTTCTTACAACTGGAAATTAACATGAAATTATTCTATTTTTTAAAAAAAATATAGAATATGTAGTGAGAAGGTTGACCCATAATTCAAATGTTTGCTCTCTCATTTAATGAGCATCTTTTAAAAAAGATACAGGTATAACATGCTGGTCATTTTTAAGCATTTAATCTATGACTTAGAGACACAGTAATAAGACTTTCAGTTCAAAGAGACCATTCCCTAGGAAGTGGTACAGGTCTCTGATCCTGGCTGAATGCAGGAGAATGGAAATGTGGTGTGAAATTCGAAGCAGCAGATTTCATGGTTGGGAACCTTCCACTTCAGGCTATAACTTTACAGATCCTTCTTCTTTAAGCTAGGAGAATAAAGTACTGTCGGAGATGTGACTACAGGTTCCAATAGGTTCCAGCTAGAAATGGTGACATAGAACTGGTTGGGTTCTTTGCAAAATGAAAGTGTTAGGACTCCTTTTCAAAATAAGTAAGAATTTGAGATTGCAAACAGAGAACATTAAACCAGGCACAGCCCCTAGAAGTACAGAGTTCTATATGACTCTACGGGTCTTGCCCTCAGATAACATTTATCATAAATCCTTACTGCTACAACATCTAGAAAGCAGGTTGTTACCTCTTTTTCGGGCCAATGTGGCCCTTTGAGGCTTATTCAATATGTAGTCACAGTGCTGGGAATCTATGCAGATTTTTGAGCACTGGCTGTTTAGTTTAGTTTAGTCTAGTTTACTTTAGTTTAGTTCAGTCCAATTTAGTTTAGTTTAAAGAGGCCTGGCTCTTCTTTCAGAGAACTTGGGTTTGGTTCCCAGTACCTGTGTGGTGGCAGCTAACAATTGTCTGTAACTCCAGACTCATAGAATTCAATATACTCTTCCAGCCCCGAGAGGCAATACATACGCAGTTCACAAATGTGCCCACAGGCAAAATACTCATGCACATAAAATGACTTGCTAGGCCACAGGAGAAGAAAACATGCTCAGTCCTGATGTGACTTGATGTGCTGAGATGGTTAGAAAGGGGGATCCCTTTTTCTAAGTAATAAGGGGGAAGGGGGAGGATGGAGGTGGGACTGGGAGGTGAGAAGGGATGAAGCTACAAGCAGGATGTAAAGTGAATAAAAAAATAAATAATTTTTTTAAAATCCAAAAATAATAAAATCTCAAAATGTATTTTCAATTTAATGTTTTTTTTTAAATTTATATCCTGATCACAGCCACCCCCTCCTTTCCTCCCAGCCTCCTCACACCCCTCCTCCATTCTACCCTCTCTTCAAATCAGAAAAGGGGGAGGTTCCCCATGGGTACTAACCCATCCTGACATATTAAGTCACTGCAAGACCTGGCACTTTCTCTCCCACTGAGACCAGAAGGGCAGCACAGTTAAAGGGATGAGATCCAAAGGCAGGCCTTAGAGTTAGAGAGGACCCCCACTCCAAGTGCTCGGGGACCCTCATGAAGACCAAGTTGTATACCGCCACATATGTGCAGGGGACCGAGGACCAGTCCATATGCTCTTTGGTTAGTAGTTCAGTGTCTGTGGGACCTCATGGGCCCAGGTTAGTCAACTCTATAGGTCTTCTTGTGGAGCTCCCTCCAGCACCCTCAGTCATTACCCTAACTCTATCGTATGACTCCCCGATCTCTGTCTGATGTTTGGCTCTGGATCTCAATTTTACAGTGACTGTTAGAGGGTGGTTTCTAAAGATGAAGATAACCAGTTGGAAACCAACTTTCAGCACAGCTATGACTTAAATGTTATAAGGATAGTAGTGACATTATAGCTCATTGACTTTCAGAAGAAAAACATATAGAGACATGGCGATAAACTCTAGCCAAGAAGTTATCTGCAACTGACACCCACTTGCAAAGAAAAAAAATTAGTTTTCTCCAATAGAGTCTCAGTGAGTATGTTAACCACTCTTCCCGGTAGGCCCAATACCCAGAAGTAGATGGCTAACACAAAATGTAATCAATGGCAATTTTGTCTTATGTTGTTTTTTTGTTTTGTTTTGTGGGGTTTTGTTTGTTTATTTGTTTTCTGGTCTTTTGCTTGTATGTTGTTTTCTGATTTAATGAGTGTGTGTGTGTGTGTATGAGTGTGTGTATGTTTCTTCTGTTTTTTTCTTTTTTGTTTTTTTTGCCTTCATTTTTAAAGAGAGAGAGAGAGAGAGAGAGAAAGAAAGAGAAAGAAAGAAAGAAAGAAAGAAAGAAAGAAAGAAAGAAAGAAAGAAAGAAAGAAGGAAGGAAGGAAGGAAGGAAGGAAGGAAGGAAGGAAGGAAGGAAGGAAGGAAAGAAAGAAAGAAAGAAAGAAAGAAAGAAAGAAAGAAAGAAAGAAAGAAAGAAAGAAAG
>NW_026589137.1:9319317-9322319 GCF_907164565.1 Psammomys obesus | reverse complement strand
AAGAAAGAAAGAAAGAAAGAAAGAAAGAAAGAAAGAAAGAAAGAAAGGGCATGGAGTTACATAGATGGTCTGGGAGGAGTTAGGGTGGGCAAAAGCTTATGCAGAATATATTGTATGATTTTTTTCAAAAACAAAATCCCTTGTGATAGACAAATGAGACTGCTCCCACACTCCTAGCTCAGATCAATTCTCTGAAAACTAAAAATCTTTAAGCATGACATCACTAGCAAATACAGGAAGATTGAAGGGTTGAAAGAAAAGCAAGCAACCAAAGCATCCAAGGACTTGAGTGATTGCAACATTGTAAATTATCTGAGTTTGTTTTAAGAGACTCATATATCTCAGACAAGATTCTTTAGAAGCCTCCAACCTGGAACTTTCGGTAGACAGTATAAAAATATTCCAGAGAAAGATATTTTCCCTGTAGCCACACAACTACAAAAAGGAGGAGCTAACTATAGAAAGAAGTTTATGGCAATGCCCACGCTATTGCAACTGACCATCTGTGCAATAAATGCATGCTACTCCTGTGGAGTTACATGGGGCTGGGTTTGCAGTATGTATGCCCTAGCTGTATATACGCTCAGGATTACAATGTGCCCACTAGAGTAGTGCAAAAGAAAGCTGAGCCTATACCTCCACGCAGCTGCAAAGACAGTAAACAACATGATGTAGTATGAGACTAACATTTTGTAATATGCAATAACCAACCCAGGCCCTCTAAGTCAATGCAAGTGATGCACATATGACCTGACAGAGAATGAGGCAGCATGCACAGGGCCTGAATGAGTATGCACCAGTTGGGGCCAAATGCAGGAGAAATGGACTCATGCCCCATTCCTAACCCTAGCTCCAGTTGATAATCACTTGCAAATGAAAGTTTAGTTTTCTGCCAGATGGGGGTGGCACACACCTTTAATAGCACTCAGGAGGTAAAGGCAGGTGGATCTCTATGAGTTCAATGCCAACTTGGTCTACAAAGTGAGTCCAGGATAGCCATAGTTACACAGAGAAACCCTGTCTCAGAAAAAAAGAAAGAAAGAGAGAGAGAAAGAGAGAAAGAGAAAAGAAAGAAAGAAAGAAAGGAAGGAAAGGAAAGGAAAAGAAAGGAAAAAAGATAGGAGAAGAGAGGAGAGGAGAAAAGGGGTGGGGAGGGGAGGGGAGGGGAAGAGAGGAGAGGAGAGGAAAAGAAAAGAAAAAAGAAAAAGAAAAAAAATAAAAAGAAAAGAAAAGAACAAAACAGTTTTCTCCAAGGGGTCTCACGGAGAAACAAACTATACTTAAGAGTGGACAACATGCCCAGCACTAGCTGGCCAACAGGAAGGGAATTCAGTGGTTTCTTTGGAGGTCCTTTGTCTCCATTTTGTGTCAAGTTTTTTTATCTTTAAAAAAAATTCAAATATATCCATACTTACCACTCTGCACAAAACTAAAGTTCAAGTGAATCAAAGACCTCAACATAAAACCAGACACACTAAATCTGTTAGAAAAAGAAGTGGGAATACCCTTGTACTCATTGACAAAGGAGACAACTTCCTGAAAAGAACACCAACAGCACAGGCTCTAAGAGCAACAGTCAATAAATGGGACCTCATGAAATTGAAAAGCTTCTGTAAAGCAAAGGACACCGTCATCAAAACAAAGCGACTGCCTACAGATTGGGAAAGAATCATCACCAACCCTTTATCTGACAGAGGACTCATATCCAGTATATATAAAGAACTAAAGAAGCTGAAAAACAGCAAACCAAGTAATCCACTTACAAAATGGGGAACAAAGCTAAACAGAGAACTCTCTGTAGAGGAATATTGAATGGCATAGAAACACTTAAAGAAATGCTCAACCTCATTAGCCATTAGAGAAATGCAAATCAAAACAACCCTGAGATTTATCCTTACACCCATCAGAATGGCCAAGATGAAAAACTCAAGTGACAACACATGCTGGAGAGGTTGTGGAGAAAGGGGAACCCTCCTTCACTGCTGGTGGGAATGTAAACTTGTAAAACCACTCTGGAAATCAATCTGGCGCTTTCTCAGACAACTAGGAATAGCGCTTCCCCAAGACCCAGCCATACCACTCCTAGGCATATATCCAAAAGAGGCTCAAGTACACAATAAGAACATTTGCTCAACCATGTTTGTAGCAGCATTATTTGTAATAGCCAGAAGCTGGAAACAGCTCAGATGCCCCTCAACTGAAAAATGAATGCAGAAATTGTGGTACATCTACACAATGGAGTATTACTCACCAATGAAAAATAAGGAAATCATGAAATTTGTAGGTAAATGGTGGAACCTGGAAAGGATCATCCTGAGTGAGCTGTCCCAGAAGCAGAAAGACACACACGGTATATACTCACTCATATAGACATAACATAGTATACACCTACTAAAAACTGTACATCTAAAGAAAATAATCAAGAGAGAGGACCCTGACTAAAATGCTCAATCCCCATCCTGAAAGGCAAAGAGGCTGGACAGCAGAAGAAGAAGAAAACAGGAAACAACCTAGGAACCTGCCACAAAGGGCCTCTGAAAAGCTCTGCCCTGCAGACTATCAAAGCAGACACTGAGACTTATGGCCAACAGTTGGGCAGAGTGCATGGAATCTTATGAAAGAAGTGGGAAATAGTAAGAGCTGGAGAGGATGGAAACCACACAAGGAGAACAATAGAACCAGAAAACTTGAACACAGGGAACTTCCCAGAGACTCATACTCCAGCCAAAGACTATTCATGGAGATAACCTAGAACCCCTGCACAGATGTAGCACATGATAGTTCAGTGTCCAAGTGGGCTGCATAGTAATGAGAAGAGGGACTGCCTCTGACATAATCTGATTGGCCTGCTCTTTGATCACCTCCCCCTGAGTGGGGAGCAGCCTTACCAGGCCACAGAAGATGACAATGCAACCACTCCTGAGGTGATCTGGTAGACTGAGATCAGAAGGAAGGAGAAGAGGACCTCCCCTATCAGTGGACTTGGGGAGGGGCATGCATGA